>NC_056730.1:318722191-318799691 GCF_019279795.1 Protopterus annectens | reverse complement strand
CTGCTTACAGCAATATTGATGCTAGTTTTACCCTTGAGCTGTGACGTTAAAATAATTATATTCAACGTATCTGACAAAGCCATTGTTTATGAACTAAATGAAAATGTAATTTGAAGTAAATATATTGCTACCTTGTACAGAGTTCTAAACAACTTTTCTAACAGAGCTGAATTACAGCTAAAGCATGTCAAGATGTCAAACATTATCCATTCAGCTCTCTTAATTTAAATAAATTGCATGGCTACTTTCCTGTGAAAGCAGTACAGAGTGCAGACCATAGATAATAGCATCAACCAACATCCCTAATAAGTTGTACCCAATTCTTAAATGGAAAACTGCATGGCACAATGTGAAAAACTGTGCTGGCCTGAATAATCCATATAGTCTACACATTTTTTTCTAAAGCTAGTCAAAGCTCCTGTTTTACCATCTGGTGCCATTTTAACTGCATGGGGTTTGTCTTGATACCCTATATTTAAGTATTCACTGGAATAAAGTAAATACAATATTAATTTATTTGGGGGTAAGAAAGATTTTCAATCTCCGAAGATCAAGGCTTCCACCCAAATAATTATAACTAAGAAATCTGTAAGAGAAATAATTTTCTGGCTGATTTCTTAGCTAAAGAATCTATTACTTCAGGTTCTGTTAATACTGCCACAGATCAAACACAGGATGTAAAGATCTTTGCTACGTGCAGGAGTTCCCTTTAGTTAATAATAATTCTAGCACTTCCTGCAACTGCTGGATTCCCTCCAGACCTGACACATGCAGAGAAAGAGTCCATTAATCACTCAGTTAACTACTTACTGCATCTAAGCAAATGCTGCCAGTATAAATGGTTTCTTTGTATTCTACAAGAATTTACCTACTTAGGTTTTCAGCAATTTATTTAAGCTAGGAATTAAAGGAACTACTTTATAACATAGTTTCAGATGACACACCTCACAAACCACCCTTATTTGATGGCCTTACAACAATGTTGCATCATGGCTTCTTTCTACTTAAAGGACTAGCCCTCGGTGTTACCCGACCACTAATGAGAATTTCGACTCCCACCCTTCCAGTATGGGTTAGGCCTTTTTTGACTTGAGATCACAGCCACATAAGCAGCATCATGTGAATTCTGCTTTCATGTCTGTCTTTTGTTAAAATATTACACATACAGAAAAACAATGATATGACAACAGCATGCATCTTCAGGTTCTGAAAGTTCAAATACATGGCATAGCTGCAAAGGCATATCAGGAAAGGCAGGTCCTGGGAGGTTAGAAAACTTGCAATTTATTTGGCTCTGTACTACACAGGGACAAGTCAAAAGATTGAGCCAGATGACCCATGATCAATTATTGAGAAATTTAGACAGCAAACGAGGGTGCAGTGATACCACCTCATCTACATGTGGAGGGAAGAACCCAGTTTTGCTGCTATATTAACACTAGGTGGTGGTATACCTCTCAGCTGCCCCTGATTTTACAGAAAGTCCCAAATTTTGCCTCATATTTTTGCTCTGTCTCCCAAAAAATTATGATTTTCTGGTAAATCACTGAGGACTCAGTCACTTCTGCCAAACATTAGAAATTCCTACTTTTTATTACTCAGTAAAGGCATGTTGATGCAATGCCTGTTATTCTATTCATTTTTTTTTAAGTGAATAAGAGTAATACTCTGAATTTGGGCCTTTGTCCCCTACCCAAATTATTTTATCTTATAAAGAAGTTGAGGGGTATGTGTGTTGGATGGGTGGAGGATCAAGCATTACACAAGCCAACAGGTTGTGCCTGGTCTGCCGGACAGCTGATGTTTTAGCTGGATTTGGTTTGTTGGATAAAAGCATGCACTGCACAGCTGAGATGGAACTGCACTCCTAGCCTTGGCAGCCTGCATTTTAAGCCACCAGAAATCAGACACCAGTGGGCAAAAGGAAAGATTTCCTTAATTCCACTATTTGGCAATCTCATACTACGCTCATTCACTCACACTCAGAGGTGACGCACTCAGAAACTAAAAACACACATATTTGCAAAAAAACTCTCAAGAACATACTAAATACCTAACATGTATACCATATACACCACTTGACTGATAACACAAATACACAGAAATGCAGCACTTACCATTACAACTAAAATGTCTGATACATTCACTACTCAAAACACAGTTACAGCCACATTACATTTTGATGTAAAAGGAATTGGCCAAACAAGCCAACAATTCCCTGAATCAGTCAGATTTCAACAAACTAAACAAAACACATCTGGAATTCCTGTACTTCGTTGAGATACATGTAGGTGCAACTCTGTAGATTGAATTTAGACTACCACAGTTCACTTACCATGGAATCCAGCAGTTGCAGGAAGTGCTAGAATTATTATTAACTAACGGGAACTCCTGCACGTAGCAAAGCCATCAGTGCACGTTCAGTGTCCCTTTTCCTTTTTTCTATGCTGTAGTGACTGTGGAGTTACATATAGATGCATGTACACACACACACACACACACACATATATATATATATATATATATATATATATATATATATATATATATATATATAGGTCTATAGATAGATACACACACATGTTAGGGAGTTGGGGGTGCAAGTTTTTTGAGTCATGTTTTTCAGAACCAGGTGCTGGGGGAAATGCAAAAATACAGTTTTGTACCTACCATATATGTAGATGTCCGAGAGGTATGCATCTGCAGTCCTAACATACTCAGTGTTTCTTGCCCCAGATGCCAGGTGCCCTCTAGGAAGGCTAAATTTGGATAAATGCAAATGATTCCAAACAGTAGAGAGCAAACAATATAAACATGTATATACATATATACAAACAAATACACCATAATAGATCCCCAGCTAGCTACAAGATGGGCAAATACCCTAGAGTACCACAGAGGGAAGGAGGTGGGTAATCCTGACTGCAGATGCATACGACATCTACATTTATGGTAGGTACAAAACTGTACTATGTCCTTCAAGGATGCATCTGCAGTCGGTAAAATACCATAGCCAAACTGGGGGAGGAGGCACTAAGATGATTATGGTGTAGCTAAGATCCCTTACAAAACAGCAGTTGCAAAACCTGCTCGGGATCTGGAGTATAAAGGTAGATTATAATGCTTGGCAAATGTATGCATGGAGCTCCAAGTAGCAGCTTCTAAAATGTCTTTGGTAGCCACTCCTCGTAGGAAAGCTGTAGTAGTGGCTGTAGCCCTTGTGGAGTGAGGTCTGATGTTTTCTGGAGATGTCTTTCCATGAAAAGAGTAACAAAATCTAATGCAATTTCCTATCCATTTTGAGATTGTCTGTTTTGAAATTGCTTTTCCTTCCATTCCTGTTGCATATGCTACCAGAAGCTGGTCAGTTTTTCTGTTGGTCTTGGTTCTGTCCAGATAGTAGCGCATTGCCTGTGCACATCCAAGGTATGTAGTAGTCTTTCCCCTGTTCTGTGGGTTGGGGAAGAATGTTGGTAGATGGATTGCTTGGTTCAATGATACCCTGGAGACCACTTTTGACATAAAAGTAGGGTTAGTTCTCAAGGACACTCTATCCTGATGGAAGATAAGGAAGGGCTGTACTGCCATTAATGCCTGTAATTCAGAAACCCTTCTTGCTGAAGTGACTGCAAGCAGGAAAGCAGTTTTCCAAGATAAGAATTGTAATTCTGCTGTTGCTGCTGGTTCGAAAGGGGGAAGTGTTAACTTTTCCAACACAAAGTTAAGGTCCCATGTAGGCAAGGTGGCTTCCTTGGAGGCTTTACATTTTAATTCCTCTCAGAAACTGCCTGAGTAGAGGATGAGAAGACTGCAGGATCCATGTTGTATTCTGCTGAAATTGCTGATGCATGAATCTTAATGGAGGAGTAAGACAGGCCATTGTGGAAAAGTTCTGCTAAGTATTCCAGGATGTTAGCTATGTTTGCTAATGATACATTTTCTCCTTTTGCTGCACTCCAAATGAGGTATCTTTTCCATTTGGCTGAATAAATCTTCCTTGTGGAGATAATGTCTTTAACCCTCTGAGATAAATCTGGGTTATGTTGCCAAGCAGCTAGCTGTAGTGTTTTCAAGTTTGGATGTAGGATCTTGTAGTTGTTCTGTGTTAGCAGTAAAGGAACTAGAGGTAGAGGCCATGACATGCTCCTCAGTAGCGGGTACCAATGCTGCCTCGACCAGTCTGGAGCTATCAGGATGATCCTTGGGTGATCTTCTTTGATCTTCAGTAGCACTTTGTGCATCAAAGGAAGAGGTGGAAATGCATATGCCGTCAGGTTTTCCCAACTGAAGGATAGGGAGTCCACCTTCCAAGCAAGTGGGCGGTATGTCCTTGTGCAGAATTTCCTCAATTGGTGGTTGTGTGGGGATGCGAACAGGTCTATTTCTGGTAGTCCCCATTTCTTTGTAATGGTTTTGAAGATGTCTGGATGCAGCATCCATTTGTGGGCATCCGTGGTAGTTCTGCTTAAGGTGCCTGCTAGTATATTTTCTTTTCCTGGCACAAATTTGGCCTGGAGTTGAATGTTGAGGTTCAGGGCCACATTCCACAGGTCCATTGCCATCTGGCATAGAGGATATGAGTGCGTGCCTCCCTGTTTGTTGATATACCACATGACTGTGGTGTTGTCCGTCCTTATCAGCAAATGACCCTGTTGAAGAAAAGGTCTGAATGTCTGAAGTGCCTGTTTCACTGCCAGCATCTCTTTTTGATTTATGTGTAGGTTCAGCTGGTCTTGTGTCCATAGGCCTTGTATACACTTGCCCACCATGTGTGCCCCAGCCTAGGTCTGACATGGTGATAGTCTGGCTTGGTGAGGTTTGTGGAAAGGCAGTCCTCTGTTCAACTGACAGGCCTGAGCCCACCACAGGAATTCTTGTTTCAGGCATGGTATTATTGGAATCTGGGCTTCTAGACTGTGCTTGTGTTGAGACCATACATTCCTTAGGTACCATTGCAACTTTCTCATATGCAGCCTGGCATGTGGAATCAATATTATGCAGGATGCCATGTAACCCAGGGCTGGACTTTCCTTGCTGTAAGCTGGTTCTGTGTTGTTAATGCCATGAAATAGAGTGGTAGTTGCTTTTGCTTTTCTGCTGTGAGAAATGCCATCTGATTTGATGTGTCCAGTTCTGCACCCAAGAATGTTATCCTTTGGGATGGTACCAGCCTTGACTTTCATGTTGACTGTGTATCCCAGGGCTTGCAGTAGTTGTATAACCTTTTCCAAATCTTTTGTTAATTTGGTCTTGTTGTCCGCTTGCATTAGGCAGTCGTCCAGGTATGGATAAATCTGAATTCCCTGAAGCCTGCAATGAGCAATTACTGATGCCAGGCATTTTGTGAATACTCTGGGCGCAGTAGATAAGCCAAAGGGCAATGCTGAGAATTGATAATACTCTGATCCTGCAAGAAATCTGAGGTATCTTCTGCAGTCTGGTCGTATAGGAACGTGCAGGTATGCCTCCTTAAGATCTAGAGTTACCAGCCAAGACTCCTTGCCCAGCATGGGAAGAAGTTGGTGTAGGGTCAGCATTTTGAATTTTGGAACAATGAGATATGTGTTCAGAGGACAGGTCGAGAATAGGCCTCCATTCATTTTCTTTTCTTGGTACCAGGAAAAGTCTGGAGTAAAATCCTTGCCCTTGTTCCATAGGAGGTACCTTTTCTATAGCTCTCATCCTTAGTAGATGGTTGATTTGTTCTATTGTTTTTGGTTTGGTGGTAGGTTTGGCTTTCCTCTCTTTTTTGGAAGAGTGTGGAAGTGAAACCTGTAGCCTTTGTCTATTGTCTGTAAAATCCATTTGTCTCCTGTAATGTAATGCCAGTTTACGGAAAATAAGGCTAGCTGCTTCCAGTTGTTCCCTGGTAGTATCAGAGTCAAGTCATTGTGTCTGTCCTGTGGAAGTGGTCAGCTGGATCTGTGGCAGTACTTCTCTGGTTGTTAGGCTGCCACTGGGCACCTCTGGATTGACCTCTGCCTCTTGGGTGCCTATTTCTGCCTCTATGTGCTCTGGAGGTGTCTGGAAAGGACCAATTCTTCGAAGGCCAATTTCTACTAAACCTCAGAGGCTGGACCTGTAAGAAATCCTTGACTGTTTGGACAGATTTTGCTTTTCTTCCACCTTCTTTAGCACTTGCTGTGCAGGGGAGCCAAACAAACTTTGTTTCTCCATGGGAGCATCTAGAAGCTTTGACTTTGCATGGTCTGGTAAGGATTGCTCTTTTAACCATGCATGCCTTCTAATCACTGTTCCAGTCATAGCTGATCTAAAGGAAGCCTCCAGTGCATCATAGCCGCATTTTAAGGAATGATTACTGACCTGCTGAGTGTTATGTACCAAATCCTGAAGGGACTTACGGTCTATAGGTTCAGGAGAGGACAGTTTTATTTAGCTGGTCTAACAAAAATTCCTGATACTGAATCATGTGGAATTGACAGTTTAAGGCCCTAGCCGAAAGAGTAGCAGAAGTATAAACTTTTTTATCTCTAATGCTCTAGATTCTCTTTCAGAGGGGGTTTTTGGCAGAGGCAGCTGCTACAGTTTTGGGGCCCTGTGAAATGGTTTCAGGATCTGCAATAGGAGCCTTATACAAATGAAAGTGTGTGTCCGGGACCCTGTAATATCTGTCGGGCTTGGCAGGGGCCAGGGGAAGAGAGTCAGGGGCAGTACAAGCATCATTATATGCATCATCAACAACTGTTAGTACTGGAGGAATGGCTAAAGGCCTATGCTGTGGTAAATGTAAAAAGGTCCTTAGCCTTTTCCTTGAATCTGAAAAATCCTGGCCCTGCCATTGAAAATGCTCTCTCATAGCATGTAAGGTTTCCCCAAAAGAAAATTCCTCAGGAGGAGAGACAGAAGGAATGGAGTCTTCTGCATCAGAATCCTCATAAGGAGAATATGGGCCTTCTGGAGGATCTGAGTTTTCTGAATCATCCGAGGAATAGTCTGTAGAAACAGGATCCGGGGGCTCTGCTCTAGGCCTCTTCTCTGGAGGGGGTTGAGAGGCCCTGTCTGGGTGAGGTTGGGATCCCCTGATCAAAGAAATGAGATCCTCAGCCAGGCTGAGCATTTGGGAACTACAGGCAGGCCTGTGTGAGGGGGTTTTAGCAGGCAAGGCCTTAGAAGATTTAGCTGCTTTAGCCCTAGAAAAAGCCTTGATAGACATAGATGCAGGGGGCCTAGCAGCTCCACATGTAGGAGTAGATATGTCTAGAGGAATAGTATCTGATAAATCCTGGGTGGCTGCTACAGCAGGGGTTATTTCAGTAGCAGATTCAGCCATGCTCTGTGAGGCCTCGGCTATCGGAGGCATGCTTTTGGGCGAAGGAAGAACCAAGGCTGAAACAGAGACACTCGCGGTTGGCTTAACCATGGTTTCGGTTTTCCTTACGCTTTTAGCTAATTGTGAAGTCGGAGTCTCTGGCATTTTGTAAGCAAAAGTGGGACCAAAACTCCTCTCGTCTAAGTGTCCGTCGGTTGAAGGAAGCACAGGCTAGACAAGCTGATACGTCGTGGTCTGGGCCTAAGCAAGGAAGGCAGTAAGAGTGGAAATCCTTATGAGGTATTTGTTTCCCACAAGTTAAACAATTATTTACTTTTTCTGACATCGGCTGAGGCAAGAAAGAGTCCCCAATGGGGTACTTAGCTTTTAGAAGTCTTCAGTAGTAGAAATCTCTGGATCTGACCGACCGGCACTTGCTTGAACAACTTCTGCTTGCAGCAAGAAAGATGGAGGAAAATGGCGTCGGCTGATGCCTTTATACCCAATTCACAGCAGCTATGACGTCGGGTGAAGTGCGACATCAGCCGAGGCCAGACCCAGACTTTGGAATCCGGCCGACCGAAGGGCTGCCTGAGGCAGGACAACCCATATGTTAGGACTGCAGATGCATCCTTGAAGGACATCTCTTACTGTTCTTGTGTCTCAACCGAATGCAGGGAAACTTATGCACGCATTGTACTGGACTTTAAAAATGGAGGATGTTGGTCATAAAAACTTAGACTGCAGAAGCAAATGTAAAAGCGCAGTCACTCCCACTTTATGTGCTGGGGAGCTGCAGGCAAGTCCAATATCTCATCTACTTCTTTGTCTTGTTCTGTCTCAGTTTTCTTCTACCCTATCATCTCAGAGAACAGAATAAATGAACTCAGTCTGTCATAGTTCTGGCTCCAGCTCTCCCAATACAAGTAACAAGGCAGTGTGGTTAATGTTACTGTTGGACCCACAGCTCTCATCAGCTATCAAACATTTAAACTTATGAACTTAAACTTTCCCTTTTCTGCAAGCAGGCTAACTCCTCAAAAAAGATTCACAGTGCATTTCAACAACATATCCCAATGGGAATTATTACTGATAAACTGAAATCAACTTCTGTCTTCCCTGAATTCTATAACCAACAACCAAAGAAGCCACTTGTAAATCCTTTAAAAATGACAGCATCACATTACTCCCTCTACCTAAACTCTGACTGGACATTCTCCTCATATTAAACCCTCCATTTACTGCTTTACCTGTATTAGCTTTAAATGCCTACTTTTCTCTTCTTCAAAACTGCATCAATGCTAATTAACACTTACTAATCCTCAGGATTACACCAAATCCCATGTACTTCTCTAGCTCCTTCCACTATACCTTCTATCTACAACTGAAAAAAATCTGTACTTTAACAATATATTAGGATGTGCCTTGACTAATAACGCTTCACTTTACAACTTTATAAAACCATTTCCATGACCTCTGGCTCACTATCTTCCAAACCTTCTATAATTCTCATCACTCCCCACTATCAAAATCCTTAGCTCCAATACACAACACAGCCTCCTCCCCAGACCGGGTCTATATTAGACCACTGAAGTTTCAGAACTTCGAATGTTCTAATATCGACCCCTATTCAGTGAACGCTGAAAACACTGAACATACAGAACAGCGAATTTGCTGTTCCAAAACACATACACATAACACAAGCACACCAACCAAACAGCAATCCACACACATACACCTAAAATCTTACATCTAACCCTACACTAAAACTGTACATACACCACTATCTACCCACTTACCTTAACCCAAACCCTAACGTCCGTCACTATCGCACACACACCTCACCTGCACCCTAACTCACCTACCCCGCCCTAATCCTCACGTCCACACATTCGCACACTTACCTGACCCGCGCCCTAACCCTAACTCACCTAACCCTCCCTAACCTTCATGTCCACACAATCACACACTTACCTGAACCCGACCCATAACTTTCCACCACAGTGCTGAAAATAGCAAAGTGACAGGAACGGACAATCAAATTCTTTCCCTAGGAAAGAATTCGGTTTTCTGTCACTTCGCTATTTTCAGCTTTCGCTGAATAGGGGTCGATATTAGAACATTTGAAGTTCTGAAACTTCAATGTTCTAATATAGACCCCCCCCCCCAGACCAACTGACCACACCCATTTTACTTCAAAAGAGTTAGACACAAAGATGTAAAAACAACCTGCTAAACATAACTCTATTTGATGCCCCAACAGGGACTGATGGCCTCCATCCCTGGTTCATCTCCCTCAGGGAAGGGTGTCTCATCCACCCTTCTACCCACCAGTCTAATATCTGCCTAACCATCTGTGTCACTGCCACCCCAGTGGAAAAGAATCATTACAAGCTGATTTCAAAATCATCAAAACCATCCCAGGCAAATAAGTTCCACCCAATCTCCATTCTCCCCACCTATGTATGGCAAAACATCTGAAAACAAGATGATCTATATCCAGTTCAGAGTATCTTCAGGCACACGGAATCCTTTCTTCTCTACAAGAGTTACTCTTGTTTGGTATTCTTACTGTGACCACTCTGTACACTTTTACAGATGACATACTTATCAATATAACTAAAGGGAAACTAACAGAAGCCTTCTTTGTAGATCTAAGTCTTTGACATGGTGGACTTGCAACTAATAAACTTCCTAATTCCTGCCAGAATTGGCTGCATAAAGGTGAAATGGTGTCAATGATTCCCACCCAACAGACTATTTAAAACACAGCTTGGACACTTCACCTCACATTTTCACTACTCCCTAAAGAGTGCCACAAGGCTCAGTTTTCTCACCTGTACTCTCCTCACTACTCATCAATAAAGTTCCCACAGTCCTTCCACATATACCAGTATTACTCTATGCAGATTATATGCTTAGATACATGTCTAATCTCTCTAAAATAATGATAAAAAGATAAAATAGAAACAGACCTACAACACCTGTCTGCCTGGCTACTTACCCACAGACTAATTTTAAAAAGAAATCGAAAGCCATAATCTTTGGAACCAAACAAAGACTGACAAAATTATACAGCAACTAGGCCATTACCCACACCAATCAAGATGGAAAAGAACCTGTTCAGCCTTTTAAATACATTTGTGGCTGTCAAGATCCCAATTACGTTACATGAAGTCAACTCTATCCTGGGAAATGGCGCTTTTAAATATCTATCCAGGTTTGTTTAAACCTGAAATTAAATGTATCATAGTGACATTGTGTGCGATACTCAAAACTTACATTACCTTAAACTGGCTAGACAGAGCCAAAATGTCCTGGAAAGACTTCCAGTCGATGGCTGTAAAATATGTTTTGGTAAGTAAACTAAAAACTACAGGCAAGAAGTTAAGTTATATTTGGAAATATTGGAATAACCTTCTAGATGTTCTTAATCAATAACCTACTTAGGTTGTTCCCCTTCTCTCCTCCTATTATCTGTAATTTCTTCTCTTCATTATTATCTCCAGCAGAACCCTTGAAAGACTACAATTATCGTGACCCTTTATGATATCTTTTCTTACATTTGTGCAGGCAATATATTCTAGTTTCCTTACACTAACTCCCTATCACTTAGTGACAGTTGCTTGTATATATTGTATATAGTTAAATCAAATAGGTTTTAGGAGTACTGATATACCTTCACACACCTGCATTAACAAATACCTCCCAGCAAATCCTGTCTACACTTTCTTTTTTTTTTTTTTTTGTTTTTTTACTCAGTTTTCTATTTCACTTGATTAAAAGAAGCTAAATAATTCTTTTTGTTATATCAGTACTGAATGTACCTGTTAAGCAGGATTGTATGAAGATTTTTCACTTATCTGTTTTGAACCTATTTGCATTGTGTGAATTATTGCTTTGTTTTTGTATTTGTGTTTTTAAAAATGCTAATAAAAAGAGATTGCAAAAAAGATCCCAATTACAACCTGGAAAAGCAAGTACAAAACATTATGGCCAAAATAAACACTGTTCTTCTATGTCAAAAAATGGGTTCCTATCACATAGTCTAACATTTGCAAGTTCAAACCACATATGGTCGAGACCATATGTTAGAATTTGTAAAAGTTCGAGCATTTGAATGGAAATCTCCATAAATGGATATTTCTATTCACTTTAATGTGGTGCAATCTCGGAATTGGTATATTTAAGTAGCGGGGGTTGTGGGGGGTGCAAGGGGGCTTGCCCCCCTGCTTAAAACAAGTTTTTGTTTTCTGCATCGTGCAGTTGTTTTTTTTTTTAGATACTCGAAGTTCTGCAACTTCGAACATAATGGTTCGACCATTAGGTGTTCGGAGTTACAGAACTTCGACTATCTAATATAGACCCTCAAAAAATAAGTCACTCCATTTCCCTGAAGAAACAGCTGGTAAAGGGGCCCTTCACACCCAACTAGAATACACTGCCACCATCATGGTCACTGTATTAAAAAAAAAAGTGAGCTCTACAAACCACTTGCAATAACATCTGAAAAATCTATAACCATAGCCCTCAAAAACACTGCTTCATCCGGATAAATCCAAATGGTTATCATCAGAACTCAGAACCACTCTGCTTATAGGAAACCCAGTCTTCAGACCTTAACTCGTTCCCCTTCCTGGCAAGCACACAACATGCCAAAACCACTCCCTGCAACCTTAGATCCCTCCCTGCACAAACCTTCACCCTTCAGGCTCCTCATTCAAAACTACATTCCACTGAACAAGCATTCTCCATTCTTATTCCTAAAATTCTCAGCTACAATCCCTCCAGGTACAAAAATAATTGCATCCTTTCCTAAATGTCCTCTTATTCATAGAAGCGAAATGTAAATGTTGCCTTTACAACAGAGTCAGAGAAATTTGTTCATAGGTTGGTACTAGGCTGTCGGCCTAGGGCCTATACAAGCCTAGCTGTAACAGTTCCCTGGCTATTTCTTCCCATAGTATTTACTTCCCTGGACCCGTCTAGCAGGGCGACTGATGTGATCCCTGGGGTGAATTTCCTATCTCCCATCCAATCATCAAGGTTCCTTTTGAAAAGGGCCAAAGAGGCGCTCTACTTGACATGTATGGGCAGTCTATTCCAGAGTCTGGGGAGTTTCTGGGTCAGGAACCTACAAGGTTTAGATCCCTGGAGCACGTCTCTGAGGGATTGGGATTTCCTTAAGTGTAGCGTGTCCAGCAGTTCTGGGTTAGACATGGCCTAGCAACAGAGACCTCCAAAGCAGAAATGCAAGCAACCTCCACCCCCCCCAACACAATCCAAATGACACATAGCCTGCAGACTCAGTGTGCCACTCAACCACAGCCAATAAGGCAAAACAACGTACCCAACACACTAGTCATAGGTGACTCGTCAGGCACACTGATGTCCCACTCACCATGCTAAACAAGGAGAAGGTTACTGTCAGCTGCCTGTCGGGTGCCAGGATTCGCCACATAACCCACACACTCAGATCACTCCACAACAAGTACAAATATGGCTCTGTCATTGTCCATATTGGTGTGAATGACCTGAAATGTACCTCCCTGGACTACATGAAAAGAGACATGGAAGAGCTCTCCGATCTTGTAGCCCAGGCAGGTATGACCCTAGCCCTGAGTAGCATTCTGCCATCACTCAGAATGATACCGCAGTACAAGGACAAAATGATTGACTTCAACAATTGGCTAAGCTTCTGGTGTCATTCTAAAGGGATCCAGTATCTGTCTGCCTGGGATGACATGGTCAACAGACCACAATGCTTTGCCAAAGATGGCCTGCACCTGTCATCCCTGGGATTCCAGATACTGGCTAAGGTTCTTGCCGCCCCTATAGTGCCTTTTTTAGGGAAGGTTCAAATGACAAATTCACCACCGTAACAGGAACAGGCAAGCAAAAACTGAGGGTGATGCTACTCAATGCCAGAAGTCTAAATCTCAAAATGCACTCACTCAAGGCACTCCTTAAAATGGAGAACCTCAATATCTGTGCAGTGACTAAGACCTGGTTCAAGGCTCCAGAGAGCAGCCCTGGACTACCAGGCTATAACTCATACTACACTTTTCGGCTATGTAACCTGGACCAGAACACCAAAGGCGGAGGTGTGTCCATATTCATTAAGGATATCCACACCTCCAGGCTAGTTTGCTCAGCATAATGCATCCGAGGTTATCCAAGTGCAACTAACTCTGGGCAAAACTGCAATCCAAATTGTAGCTTGCTACAGATCCCTCACCATGCCCCAGAATTCCCACTCCTCTTTTCTTGATGTACTGGGAAAATATTATGGATCAACCAAACACCCTAATAATGGGCGATTTCAACTACCCCACCATTAACTGGGAAAACTACTCATGTACCAACTTCTTTGTTGAACGCTTTCTGGAATTCATAAACTCCAATGCCCTGGATCAACTTATCCACACCCCCACCAGGGGCAACAATATCCTAGATCTAGTCATTACCAACATGAGTGATCGGTGTTCCATACCTGAAGTCAACGCCTCATTGGTCCGATCCAACCATAAGCTAATCACCCTAGATATGCACATCCTGCCCCCACCCCCATTGGAGAAATTTTTTACCATGGTTTCCTTAAAGCCATCTTCATGTTTCTTAAGACAGAAGTGGTGAACTTCACGACACCCATGCAGAAGGACAATACAGTTATGACTACTGAATCCTACACAACTGCACTTTATAAGCACTTACACGAGTGCATGGATCATGCTATCCCAAACAGAACCAAGATGCTATCCTCCAAAAAAAGGAAGCCAATCTGGTGGTCCCCTGTCATAAACAAACTGTACAACAGAAGGAAGAAACTCTTGCAAAAGAGAGTAAAATCCCATGAGTGGAGGAGCTCCCTGGTCAGCCTCAGTAAGAAGCTGTGATCCCTGATAAAATCCTCCAAAGCTAGTTACAAAAACAAAATCGCCACTGAGTCTAAAGACAACCACAAAGCATCTATGTCAAGAATCTCAATGGCAACACTGAGATCTGCTCTGAGTTACAGCACAATGGCACTAAATATACAGACCCAACTGATATTGCCAACATCCTGGCAGATAGGTTCAGTGCTAACTTTACCCTCCTCTCACCCCCTAAAAAGCCCATCTCCATACTGGAAGAATGCAAAGTTCCTGTAATCATGGCTGCACAGGTAAAAGCCACACTCTCCAAAGCCAAGAATACATCATCCATGGGACTAGACAACATCCCAGGCTGCATTCTACACGAACTACAGAATGAACTGGCACATCACCTAAGTACCATGTTCAGTCATAGCCTCACCTCAGGCCTTGTGCCATTAGCCTGACAAGCCGGGTCTGCAAGGCCATGGAACGTATCATCATGGAACTTATAAACAAACACATTGGTAATCTCCAAACTCTTGACCCCACCCAGTTTGGGTTTGTAAAAGGCAGATCATGTCTTCTAAACCTGACAGATTTCTTTGAAGCAGTCACCAAAACCGTAGACGAGGGTTCACACAGCCTATCTAGATCTTGCCAAGGCTTTCGACACCATCCCCCACTCTGGAATTACAGATAAACTCTAGGTATAAATCCCTATGTCACAAGATGGGTTGCCAACTGGCTCACTGACAGAACCCACACTGTGAAAGTAGCAGACTCCAAATCCGACTTCAGACCAGTGACAAGTGGAGTAACACAGGGTTCAGCCCTGGGTCCTCTCCTGTTTGTTATCTACTTCTCTGAAGTATAGGCTAACACAGAAGGACTTTGGCTAATGAAGTTCGCAGATGACTGCAAACTAGGAGCTATAATCGAAACTTCTAATGATGTGGGCATCCTACAAAAGGGCCTCACTGAGACAGATGCCTGGTGTCAAAGCTATGGCCTCAAGCTCAATGCCAAAAAGTGCATTGTCATCCCCTTTGGTAAAAACTCTGTACCCATGAACTACAACATAGGCGGTAGTATACTTAACACCAAAAGTGTGATAAGAGACCTTGGGACACAGGTGGACAGTAATCTCTCCTTTGATAATCACATCGCCACAGTAGTCAGGAAATCCTTCTCGGCACACCTCATCACAAAAGGTTTCTCATCCAGGAAAAAAGAGGTCATTGTTCCCCTCTACTCATCACTCATTAGTCCCATTATAGAGTACAACTCCCCTTTTGGTATGTACCTTACAAGACCTCTACAATGGGAAAGGCTGCAGAAATACCTCACAAAGAGGATTACCGGCCTCAAGCAGATGCCCTATGCAGACAGTCTCAAACGCCAGCTTTACTCCGTCACATATTGCCTACTTAGAGGTGATCTCTGTCCAACATAAAAAGCTATGTCAAACTCAGAGCTGTTGGACATACTCCACTTAAAGAAATCCCAATCCCTCTAGAGACCCAAATCTTGTCACCACAATAAACAGAACATGCCGGAGGGATAGATTTCTGTCCCAGAGACTTCCCATACTCTGGAATAAACGACCTATCTATAGCAAGCAAAGCTCCTCATTAGCACTCTAAGAAAAATCTTGATTGGATGGGAAATAGGAAATTCACCCCAGGGATCACTTCTGTGGCTCTGCTCGACAGTGGCACAGGAAAATAATTTTCTTAGGTGGCAAAAGCCAGGGTACCTTTTTGGCTGGACTTGTATAGGCCCTAGGGCCGATAGCCTAGTACCTACCTATGAACCTAAGAGACTTGGGGACACAGGTGGACAGTGGTCTCACCTTCAATAACCACATCACCCCAACAGTCAGGAAATCCTGTGTGGCACACCTCATCACTAAGGGCTTTTCATCCAGCAAAAAGGAAGTCGTTACCTTGCCATCACAATAAACAAAACATGCTGGAGGGATAGGTTCCTGACCCAGAGACTCCCCAGTCTCTGGAATAGACTTGCCCATACATGTCAAGCAGAGCGCGTCTTTGGCCCTCTAAAAAAGGAACCTTGATGATTGGATGGGAGAAAGGAAATTCATCCCAGGGATCACATCAGTCACCCTGCTAGACAGGGGTCCAGGGAAGTAAATAGTGTGGGAAGAAATAGCCAGGGAATTGTTATGGCTAGGCTTGTATAGACCCTAGGGCTTATAGCCTAGTACCAAACTATGAACCAGCCTATGAACCTATGAGATCACCTCTGAGCAGACGAAATGCGACAGAGTATAGGTGGACTTTTTTTAGACTGTCACCACAGGGCATCTGCTTTAGGCCTATGATTCTTTTAGTAAGGTATTTCTGCGGCCTTTCCAGTTGTTGCAGATGTCGTATTCTATAATGGGTCTAATGAGGGATGAGTACAGTGGGACAATGACCTCCCTTTTTCTGGATTAAAGCCCTTAGTGATGAGGTATGCCACATAGGATATCCTGATTGTTGTGGCGATGTGGTTATCGAAGGTGAGACCACTGTCCACCTGTGTCCCTAAGTCTCTTATCACACTTTCGGTGTTTAGTGTACTGCCACCTATGTGGTAATTCACGGGTACATGTTTTTTCCCAAAGGGGATAACTACACATTTCTTGGCATTGAGCTTGAGTCCATGGCTCTGGCACCAAGCATCTGTTTGTGTAAGGCCCTTTTGTAGAATATCCACATCATTTGGGGATTCAATAATGGCTCCCAGTTTGCAGTCATCTGCGAACTTTGTTAGCCAGAGTCCCTTAGTGTTGGCCTGTACTTCACAGAAGTAGACGCCAAATAAGAGCGGTCCGAGGACTGAACCCAGAAATTGCCCTTCTCAGAATAAGTTCTACATGCGTTATACCGTAATTGCAACTATTTACAATTGATATAGTGTGCCTGATAATCTTGCCAGCATAATATGACTACTGTGAGTGTACTTGTAAACATTTACAAACATACATTATATCTGACAATGACATTATACTGTGACTACTTTGTGTTATTTTTGATCAGATTAGGAACTTCATGTATCCCTGGGCTATTTAATTCTCTGTGTAATTCTTTTCTAAATATTTTAATTCCTGAGGTTCATTTTGGTATTTACATATCTTTGTAACTCTGGTTTCAACACACATCCTAGTTTGTCAACAAAAAATGGTCCAGCTGGATAAGTGTTCTATTTTAGTTAACAAAATAAGTAAGCAAGCAAATAAATACATAAACAAGAGTGAATTCAGGTACGGGACTACAAGAGCCTGAAGTCAGTGCTTTCTGTTATTAACACAGCCTAAAATATAGTCTGCATTGACACTGGTTGTTCTTTCCTCTTACTCTCACAGCAGACAAACAGCTAATCCGCTTTCATGAAGGCTTGAGTTTTGTCCAAGTAGTATCTGTGCTGCTTATAGACATCTAGAGTTTGAAGAATCTTTTCTCCCTTGTTCTCAGGTTAAGAAAAAAAGATCAGGGAGTAACAGTCTGGCTCAAGATAAACTCTGAGGCCACTTTAGGCATAAAAAAATGGTTAATTCTCAAGAAAATCCTGTCCTTATGAAAAAATAGGTAGGGCTGACTCACCATAGTGCTTCTAAATCAGTTACTCTTCTAGCAGAAGTTAGAACGGTAAGTACAACAGTCTTCTATGTTAAGAACCTCAATTCAGCCAGATCTGGGTTCAAGTGGAAAGAGTAAGCTTTTCAAGCACAAAGTTAAGATCCCAAAGAGGAGCCACTTGTTTTCTAGGTGGATGGATATGAGACACCCCTTTCCAAACAGTTTAACTTGAGGATGGTTAGAAATTGGAAACATACAGGCAAACAAGCAGATATAGCAGACAAATGAACCTTGACAGAGGAGTAAGAAAGGCCAGAAGACAGTACCTCACACAAATAATCAAGAACCAGAGGCATCTGGGACTGAAGACTGACCGGATTCTAGGAATGGCACCAATAAGAACATTTTTTTCACTTGCAAATACATGATTTCCTAGTAACAGGTTTTGTTGCCACCTTCAGTGCCTGCTGCATATCCATTGTAAAAAGGTGCCTAAAAGGTACAATAATTCTATCATTCAGGCAGTTAGCTGAACAGTCTTCAGGTCGAGGTGTTTCAAACAACCCCTGTCTTGAGTGAGCACATCCAGTCTGTGGGTAAGCCTGTGATAATTGCCCTTGGCCAGACTGAAAATAAGGGAGAACCACTGCAGCATGGGCCAAAAGGGGGTGTGACACCCCTGCACTGACCCAGTAATCAGGGAACCTCAATCCTCACCACTGGCAGCAGCGGGATATATCCATTGGGAAGATGACAAGTACACACAAAGTAAAGTACAATTTCCCTTAAGAGCACACAGAGATCAGTCAGTCTGGGGCTGGTTTCTCCCTCTTTCTCCATATCTCCAATAAGACTCCCCACTGGCACAGCTATAGGGTTGAGATCTCAGCTGAGTGGCCAAGCTGAGACCTCCAGCACCATTTCTGTCCTATCAGTGCTTTGTGTCCCTGCCAAATAGCTGACACACAAACACTTTGAGATTTGATTAATATAAGGACGCACACACACAGACAGACACACACAGACACACACACAGACACACACACACAGACACACACACACAGACACACACACACACACACACACAGACACCTGGGAAAGGCTGGCACAGGTTTACTAGCTATGCCCCCTTTTGCCCAGACTATAAGGTAGTACCAGCTGCCACCAGCCACCCTACTTATCAGCTATTATAACGCCCTTATGAAGGGTGTCTGATCCTACTGTGTAATGTTACTATAAATCCAAATGGCAGTTTTGACCAACACTTGCAAAGGTATTTAGGAGTGGCCTGTACAGTGTCACCAAATACATATGCAAGTACTCTGAGCAGAAATATGTCTCAAAATATCAGCCACAAAGACAGGTTTAAATATATTTAACAGCTAATAATAAAAGAGCAAGACAATACCCAGAAAACAAACATTTACTTCAGAGTTCAAAATCAGAGGAAATATTTTAAAACATTACAGGACAGTCTCAAATAAATACAGAAAACATCTAAACTAATCTTTACTATATTCCTATTTATATCTAAGAGAGACATTATGCCCTAAGTCTGTCTTGCAGACAACACGCAGACAGAAATACTGAGTGGATATTTCTAGGTCCAAGACAACATAGAAAATGCACAGTCTCCCTCTCTCTCTCTCTCTGAGTTCTTAAATTAATAATAAACATTACTGCTGGGTTAGCTTGGATGACATCACTCTCGTCACCTGACTTCAGTTCCCAGGCTAAAACAGATACTAACAGAATTTTAACAGCTAGGTGTGAGAAGTACATATCTCTCAGAAGTTTGCAGAACTTGGAAGTCATGAAACAATACAAAAACATCTAGCTCTAGACACTGTATCTGCTATTGAACTGAAACTACGAGATAACACAATCGTAAAACACTTTAATTTCAACTTATTTTCCTGACGTTTTGCAAGTTAACTCTGTATGTCCCAGCTTCTACTATTAAAACACACATTTGCACAAGCATATAGTTTATATACATTTCTGTTCTTTCCCAGTAGGGTACACTGTGGACACATCCTTGAAGCTCAGTACTGTACAAACCCTGGTCAACACACAGTTCTGCACCAGTAGTTTAATATACACATGATATATAGTTCTCTTAAATTTGTAAGACAAGCATATGAATCATATTAATCACAAACGGCATATAATTATTTACAAAATTCCAGAGTACTGGGCTGGCAGTGTCACAGGGGTCACCACCAAAATTACTGGGGCATACATCTGCATGTTTAGAACTCTTTATTTCAGTGGAAAGGGTGTAAAAGTATACAGGACGTTCCTGTCCATGAGAGATGCCATTTGTTTTCTGGATTTGTTTGCAAGGAGTTCTGGAGCAGAAATTATTTTATCTGTTCTGAAAACAGTCAAATGGATCTACTGAAGATATGTTCCACAGCTGGATCAATTCTAAGACTCCAGGGTGAGTGAAGTTTCCATTCAGGAGGGTCCGGCCTGGCCCTGCTTCACTTGCCTGCAATCAAGTTTCACTCTGGCATGTACAAAGCCTGCATAGTCAAACTGAGTGGAGCTGCTATCACAGCAAGTCTGAAAAGAAAGTTGCCCCCACCCCAAATTTTATTTATACTGAGCATCACTGTGATATTGTCTGCACAAACTTTGCAAAGGACCAGGGAACCAGAGATGACTTAAGGCTTTCAAAGCACTGATCACTGCCATCATTTCTCTGTCATGAGGGTTTCACAGAGCTTACACTTCCCCCCTTTGGAAATCACTCCCCATGTCAGATCGGAGGCATCTGTAGTGACAGACTGGAGGGGGGTTGTAGGGGAGAATAAAAGGCTTGGATTGCAAGTGATACCCTCAACCCACCGGAAAAGCTTCCTTCTAAAAATTCCATTACAGGGATCTGGAAAGATAGATGATGAAGAGGCCGAGTCCTTAATAACCTGAGGTACTAGGGTCTACATTGCATTGTCGAACTGCAACAAGTTCGAACAATGTAATATCGGACCTGAACGTCCAAAACCTGACAATAGCAAAGCCACGGCACATCGATTTTTTTTTTTCCCCCAGGGGAAAAAAATTGGTGGGCCATTTTCAGGGCTTTGCTATTTCCTCCACTGTGGTGCGTTCTTGGAGCTGGTATATTTAAGTAGGGGGGTGTGGGGGGTGAAGCCCCCCACTTTAGGTTAAGTTTCAGGTTGCAGTTTTTTTTTTGTTAGGGAACAGTGATTTTTTTCTGTGGGGAAAAAAAATTGCTGTTCTCTTTGTGTTCGCTATTTTCATGTTTCGGTTATCAGGGTTCAATATTACATCGTTCTAATTTTTTGAAGTTTGACTATGTAATATAGACCCGAGGTACTACTGTGTTTTTGGAGTCTGGCTAGGGAAGCATTAAAATCACCAATGCCATGTCCTCCAAAATCACATTAAATTGCTAGGAGTTACCATTGATAATAACCTTAAATTTGATCAGCATATAAATCAAACTATTAAAAATATCCACAAAAAACTGGACAGTCTATATAAAAATAAACCTTTTCTAACACAACCTTCTAGGATAACAGTTGCTCAAACTCACCTTTCCACCCTATTGTATGCCTCACCCATTCTCACCAAATTACCTAAAAAGTACAGTTTGTGTAGCTTACCATAAATGTAGATGATAGAGTGCATTCAATGTTGCAATAATCACCTGTGGGTTATCCCTGCTGTGGTAGCCCTCGGCCAGCCCGAATACCAGAGTCGACGTTTTTCTGTGTCGGCTGTTGTCGCTTGTTGGTTGACGTCAGGCCGTCAGTGCTATAAAGGAAGGCAGCCGACACCATCACATCAGTTTTTCTTGCCCTAACCAGTCAGAAGCCCAAGTAAATATAGAAAGTGGTCCTGGTGGATAAAAGCCACCATTAGAAACTTATGTCTTCCTAAAGAAAGAAGATACAAGGGGGAAGGAGGGTGGGAAACCAGGACTGCAACAGTGAATACACTCTAACATCTACATTTATGGTAAGTGTACACAACTGTACTATGTTCTTCGTGTTTCACTGTTGCAGTCATCACCTGTGGGAGGATTCCCAAAGCTGAGGAGAGGGGTGGCAGGATTTGTAAGAGACCTAGGAATGGGTCAGCATGCCCTGCAGAACTAGAAAGGCAAACTCTGCCCTAGCCTTAGAAAATATGGGTAGGTGGTAATGCTTGGTAAAGGTATGGACAGAAGTCCAGGTGGCAGCTTCCAGGATGTCCCTGGTGCAAACTCCACTGAGGAATGCTGTGGAAGTGGAGGCTGCCCTAGTGGAATGGGTTCGAATAGACTTTGGGGGGGGGGGTTCCCATGCAAACTGTAGCAGAAATGGATACAGTGTGATATCCATTTGGAAATGGTTTGTTTGGAGATGGGCTTCCCCTCTGGTCTGGGGCAAAGCTGACCAGTAGTTGGTCTGTTTTTCTGAAGTGTTTAGTACTGTCCAGATAGTATCTGAGCTGTCTGTGCACATCTCCAGAGAGTGCAGAATTCTTTCCCCTTG
Source organism: Protopterus annectens (assembly GCF_019279795.1). Lineage (NCBI taxonomy): Eukaryota > Metazoa > Chordata > Ceratodontiformes > Protopteridae > Protopterus > Protopterus annectens. The sequence goes on along the minus strand of NC_056730.1, from coordinate 318,777,472 downwards.
TTTTGAGGGTTAGTAAAGAAAGTGGGTAGATGTATGGCCTGGTTGAGAGTTATATTAGATACCACCTTGGGCATAAAGGAGGGATTAGTCCTCAGGGAGATCCAGTCTGCATGGAAGATTATGAAGGGCTCAATGGCCATTCAGGCTGAGGTGATGGCTAGGAAAAAAGCAGTCTTCCAGGAGATGTATTTTAGTTCTGCTGAAGCAGCAGGTTCGAAGGGTGTTAATTAGTTTTTCCAAAACATAATTCAGGTCCCAGGCTGGACTGGGTGGCCTTCTGAGAGGTCTGATATTAGAAGCTCCTCTGAGGAATTCTTTAATCAAAGGATGGGAAAATAGGGCCTGTTCTGTATCAAAATGAGCTGAAATGGCTGAGGCGTGGATTTTAATAGAGGAGAAGGAGAGGCCACTATTAAGTAGCTCTGCTTGGTAGTCCAGGATAAGAGGGATGGAAGATTGTGAGATACTGCCCTCTCTGGACTGGCTCCATGAGCAGAATCTTTTCCATTTTCCTGCATAACATCTTCTGGTGCTGGGCCTTCTGGCCTCTGTGATAATGTCTAGGACCTGTTTGCTTAACAGTGATCCCTTGTTTGCCTTTAGAGTATTAGCCATGCTGACAATTTGAGAGTCTGCAAGTCGGGTGCAGCACCCCCCCCCCCCCGAGTCAAGAGGTCTGAGATCAGGGGGAGTTGCCTGGGAGCCTGTAAGGTCAGTCTGCGCAGTAAGGGGCATCAATGTAGTCTGGGCCAATCTGGAGCAAGAGGATGGCCTTTGGTCTCTCCTCCCTTATTTTGATCAATACCATGGGGATAAGAGCAGAGGAGGGAATGCATACACACCAGGTGTTCCAGGGAAAGGTCAAGGCATCTACCTTCCATGCTAGGTGGTGATACTCCCTAGTACAGAATTTTTTCAGCTGATGGTTGGGATGCAAAGCAAAGAGATCCACCTCTGGAGTGCTCCACGCCTGTGTGATTTGTAAAAAGATTTCTCTGTAGAGTTGCCATTTGTGGGGGTCCAGTAAGTTTCTGCTTATGTGGTTTGCCAGGGTGGTGTTGATCCCTGGTAGGTATTGTGCTATCAGGTGCAATCCCATGGAAGAGGCTGCCAGCCAGAGGTTTAAGGCTAGCCTATACAGAGGGTAAGATTGGGTCTCTCCCTGTTTGTTGATGTATCATATTACTGTGGTGTCTGTTTTGATAAGGAGAACCCCTAGCTTGAGATGAGGTTTGAAGAATGTCAGAGCCTTTTGTACTGCCATAATTTCCTTCTGGTTATGTGTAAGGGAAGGTGCTGGGCATCTCAAAGACCTTGGGTGCACCTGCCTTGTAGGTCAGTGTCCCAAGCTATGTCTGAGGCATCGGTGGTAATGGTCTGCCCGGTTGGGTGAAGGGAAGACCCTTATTCTGGGCACAGGCCCCTGCCCGTCAGAGGAACTCGGCCCTTATGTAGGGGATCAGAGGTAGAGAGGTCTCTAGAGACTGACAAGTGATGACACCAAAGGTTCTTTAGGTACCACTGAATTTTTCTCATGTGAAGCCTGGCCAGAGGAATTAGAAGGATCCAAGATGCCATGTATCCCAAGGCTTGCAGGAACTTCCTTGCAGGGAGGTGACTTCTAGAAGCCAGCTGGGTAAAATAGAGAGGCAGGAAGCTCTGTTTTTCTGGGGATAGGAAGGCCATTTGGGATGCTGTGTCCAGCAGAGCCCCCAGGAAAATGATCTTCCTGGAGGGCGTTTGCCTCGATTTCCTCTCGATGGTGTACCCTAAGGAGGTTAGGAGGGTTTTGACAAAGAGAAGGTCCTTGAGGAGCTTTTTTGTAATATGCCTGAATGAGGCAGTCATCCAGATAAGGGTAAATTTGTATATTTTTCTGTCTGCAAAAGGCTATGACAGGGGCTAAGCATTTGTTGAATATCCTGGGAGCAGTAGAAAAGCCAAATGGTAGCGCAGAGAATTGAAAGTGTTGTGAGCCTCCTCTGAAGTGAAGGAATTTCCTGCAGGATTCCCTTATGGGAATGTGGAGGTAGGCATCTTTAAATCTAGGGTAACTAACCAGATATTTTTTTGTCAGCATAGGTAGCAGCTGCTGCAAAGTTAGCATTTTAAATTTGTGGACCACCAGGAAGGTGTTCACAATGGATAGATCCAGGATGGTGCGCCAAGTTCCCTATTTTCAGGGAGCAAGGAATAGCCTGGAATAAAAGCCTTTGCCTGTTTGGCCTGAGGGGACAGGTTCTACTGCCCCTTGGGATATGAGAGTTTGGACTTGTTTTAATGCCTCTACCCACTGATTCTGGAGGTAAGTTTGGGTACCCTCATGGAATTGAGAGTTCGTTGAAGGAGAATTTGTATCCCTGAGAAATGACTTTAATACCCATTGGTCCTTTGTTACAGAAAGCCAATTCTCTTTGCAGAGGGAGAGCCTTCCTTCTAGTTTTTGGTGAGGGAAAAGGGAGGAGAGGGAGTCATTGAGAGTTTTTGCCATAGAGGGATGGCTTAGAACTCCCTGCCTTTGGAGTGGACGCTCTCCACTGTTTGATCCTCTGCTGTCCCTGAGATAGGAGTCTGGGTGGTCTGTCCTTGCGGGGCTTACCTTACCCCTGTCTGCTAGGTGCAGGAAAGGACCAGTGTTTTGAGGGAAAATTCCTGCTGAACCTAGGAGGTTGTACCTGAAGGAAATATTTTACTGTTTGCATAGATTTTGTTTTGTCTTCCATCTTTTTAAGGACCTCTTCTGCTTTTACTCCAAAACAAGCGGTGTTTATCCAAGGATGCATCAAGTAATTTAGATTTTACATGATCAGGGAGAGGTTGTTCCTTCAACAATGCGTGTCTCCTAATGACAGATCCTGACACTGCTGCCCTCCTTGAGGCTTCAAGGGCATCATATCCACAGTGTAAAGAGTGTTTAGCCACTTGACAAGTAGAGTGCAGTAAATCTGTTAACTCTGTAGAATTGGCACAGCCAGGAAAGGTTGAGATATCTTGTTTTAATAGTTCCAAAGTGTGTTGTTGATATTTCAACATGTGGAACTGGCAGTTGAGTGCTCTGATAGCTAAGGTTGCAGAGGTGTATACTTACTTACCCCATCTGTCCAGAGGTTAGGAGTCCTTGTCAGAAGAAGTAGGATTCTTTGCAGGACTAGCCTTAGCTCCTTTAGGTCCCTGTGTATTGACCTCGGGGTCTGCAGCAGGATTTCTGTACAGGTATTTGTGAGAATCTGGTACTCTGTAATACCAGTCAGGTTTTCTGGGAGCAGGTGGGAGGGCATCAGGATTTAAGCTGGATTCCTGGAAGACACCATCAACCACCACTAAGATAGGGGGGATGCCCAAGGGTCTGTGCTGGGGTAGGTCTAGAAATGCTTAGTCTTTTCTTAGACTGAGGGAAGTCCTGGGATTCCCAGTGGAAATGTTCCCTGAGGGTGTGAAGAGTTTCCCCCAAATAAAGGTCTTCTGGTGGGGAGGCAGAAGGGATGGATTCCTCAGCATCTGAATCCTCATAAGCAGTAAGAGGTTGTTCCTCTTACAAATCTGAATAATCAGATTCCTCAGAATCGTGTTGTCAGTATTTCAGGGAAAGGGTCCCTTTTCCTTTTAGAAGGTGTGGCCTGACTACCCCTGATAAGGGTGATACGATCCTCCACCATTTTAAACATCTGAGCTAGGGATGGTGGAGCAGGGGTAAAATGGTGGCTAGAGGTATTTTTCCTAGGAGTGGCCTTCCCTCTCGGCCTAAGAGTATCCATCGGTCTGAGAGAAACGGTAGGCTGAGGTGAAGACGTCATTATTTATCTAGATTTGGTAGTGTGCAAAACCTCCTCGGAAGCCACTGCTCTCCAGACTCAACCAAGGCACATACAACCAAAGGCTCGGAAGACGAAGACTTCTGCGGCATACAGGACTCAGAAAGGGTCTCAGTAGAGGCCTGCAAAGGTATCGAATAGGGCATTAAGGACTGCGAAGGTGCCTCACTGAATTCCAGAGAACTGATGACCTGCTTAGCGGTGGAGTCGTCGGAAGGCTTAGCCTTGTGTGGTCTGTCTCTAGCTTTATCCTTACATTTTTTCGAAATGTCTATTGTTTGTTGGCGGACTAACACCATTTTGGAATGCAAAAATGGAAGATGAAAATACCTGGCTACAAAAAGAGCTCTACGATGGTTCTCGTGTTAGAGGGCACACAACCGGCAACGAGGGACATCATGGTCTGGCCCTAAACAAGTGATGCAGTATGAATGGAAGTCTTGGTGTGGTATTTGCTTTCCACAGGTGAGACAATTGTTAACTTTTTTGGACATCAGTTAGTGCAAGAAAAAAGGATCCCCAATGGGGTACTTTTCTGTAGATGTTTTCAGCTGTAATTCAAACTCTGGTAGCGACTGACCGCACACTTGCGAACTGCTTCTGCTATGGGCTCCACAGAAAGAAAGACTGATGTAATGGCATCAGCTGCCTTCCTTTATAGCACTGATGGCCTGATGTCAACCAACAAGCGATAGCAGCTAACCCAGAAAAACTTTGACTCTGGTATTTGGGCTGGCCGAGGGCTACCACAGCAGGGATAACCCACAGGTGATGACTACAACAGTGAAACACGAACATCTGAAATTGCCAAACTCAACACTTGTTACAATCAAACTGCAAAATTTGCAACCTGTGTCCCGTACTGTGCCCACCACTGCTATTCCCTAAAACAACTTAAATGGCTCTAATTCCCTAATCTCCTAAACTATCATCAACTATCCTTTGCTAACAATCACCTACTATTCCCAGACAAAACTCCATTAGTGGCTAATGTACTAGAACCACAAGCTATAACCAGACAACTTTGCTCTAGTGACAAAAAAACTAATCAAGGTCACAAAAAACAACACAGCAGGGGACTCTCTCTTTCCTAACTACAGAGGCAAAATCTGGTACTCCCTGACCACCTCTATTACCTCAACAGTCTCAAAGGCCACATTTAAAAGACTCTTGAAAGAACACCTAAAGGGCACATGGATTTGCACATGTTCTCCACCTGGCTGACCTTCCCGCCTCCCCCTTCCTTCTTCCTCCTGCCCACTAACTTCAACTTCATCTCCAACGAATGCAACTTCCCTAGCTTCCTCCCAGTTCCAACTGTAATACTACCCTTTAGTTTAATACTCACATATCACTGCTAGATCACTCTATCTATCCACTAATTTTATTCTCACTCTACACCTCTCTTACTACATACTTTAGCTACTACACTTTCCTGCCTCTCAGACCTAACCTGCTAGCCAGTTAACCAACTCTGTCTCTTCTCCTGTTACTATACTCCCTACTGACCTACTTGGTCAACGTATTCACAATTCTACTATACAAAACATTAATGCTACCCCTACTCACATTGTTCACCATTATGTAATGGTTCAACCTAAAACTGAAAATGTGTGTTTAGTCTATGCAGTTATGTGATATCTTAAGCTTCTTTATTACTGGCCTATGCTTCTGTATACATCTTATAATTTTCTTGAATTTAACTGAGGAGCTTTTCTCCCCAGGCCTCTGCTGAAAATGGACATGCATCCATTCGGACTTTCCCGGTCAACAAATGTAAAATAAAATAAAATAAAATGATAAATTCCTTTAGCGATACCTAGCTTTATTTGGAAAAACTCAGTATAAATTGTAGAAACATTTCAACTTTGTATGACAGAAGAATGGCTCTTTCCCAGGACAGAATCTAGAAGAAATCACAGAAATACAATCCTTTAAGAGGGGATGAAAGAAGAATGAAAACCCAGACTGAGTAGAAGATTCTGAACAGTTGTTAAACAGCTGAAAAAAAAAAGAACAAGTTTGCACAGACAAGACAACTGTCCAAATATGGAAGGATGTGAATGTCTTGAAATCTGCAATAAGTAATTACTACAGCCAGACAATTTGTAAATACCAGACACTTTGTGAATAACCTGGGAACAGTGGAAAGTCCAAAGGCTAAGACAAAGAACTGATTTAGAAAGGCAAGATTCAGCACACGGTTTTAGGTTCCACCCTCTTTGGTATGAGAAACGTCCTTGCAGTTTTTCTGAGACTTTTCCTTTCTTTTTGGAACATTATTGACATTACTTTTTGAAACCCTATTTGATGACTTTTGCTGCTTAAATTGCTAATTGAAAAAGGGAGCTGAAGAGGAAGGGAAATTTGTACTTGCCTTAAAAAGGAGGACTGAAAACTCTGAGTGACTTCTTGAATCAACTTTCCCCTTTCATTGTACTTCTTGAGTGGCTCAGCTGCAGAGGGGCCAAACAGACTTCCTTGTCTAAGACAGAATTTCACATTTCTGTGTTAAATACCTTTAAGAAGGTTTTTAAAATGGGTCTATATTAAATCAGCAAACGCTTATTTATTGACCCCATGTAAGTGAAAAAATTCGCTGTTCCAAAAAAGAAAAAGAAAAAAACTTTAAAACATTTCATAAAGTGGGGGGCTTTGTCCCCCACACCGCCAACATGGGGGGCTGTTCCCCCACACCTCCCTACTTAAATATACCAACTCTGAGATCGCACTACAGTGACGAAAATGTCAAAATACCGAAGGCGGCCAAACGATTTTTTTCCCAAGGAAAGAATTTGCTTATCTGCCTTTTCAGTATTTTGCCGTTTCGCGCTTTCAAGTTCATTCAAGACACATTCGAAAGAATGTGTTGATCATATAATAGGGAACCTTGAAAATGACATCACGCAATATCCTCAATACTGACCAGAAACAGCAGCTCTGGAGGAAGAATCAGTGGCATCAAAAGCGCACTTTAAGACATGCAAAATAAGATGAGAAGCAGATGGTGGAGAGGTATCAAATTTATTTATCTCAGAAGTAAAGTTAGCTATTAACTTGTTCACTTAAGATAAATGTATAGACACTAACATATGAGCTTTTTTTTCCCAAAATCTCATTTCAATTTTCTTTTTTCAAATAATAACAATACAGTAACTCAAAAACACAAACAATACAAATACCTATTCTAAAGAAAACAGACAACAATCTCATTCCGAGAAAATTACACACATATATATATATACAACATATACACAAGAAGTCACTACATTCTCAAGTAAAGTATGAGAATTCTTATGTTCATTTGGTCTCATAAGGGATAGTTAGAATGAGGATAGTTAAAAATAGAAATGTAACCATTTATTTGTATGTTTAGGGAAAATATCTAGTTGCACATATACTAAGAAAAGGGAGAAGATGCAAGAAAGTCTGGTTATACTACATTCATTTCTTATTTAAAGGTTAGCTTTTCATGACAATTTGTAGGCAAATTTTGTCAATAATTATATCTAGCAAGTAACCCCAACATTTTTGGTAATAGCATTTGTTTTTTTGTTTTTGAATAAATTAATTTGTGAGATGAGATAGATTTGATAGCAAGATTGCTAAAATTTTCCCATGTAACTGGTGACATGACATTCCAATTCTTTATTAGAATTTAATAAGGGCACACATCGTAATAGACATGTTTTAATATTTTTGGGAGCTGATTGATATTAATGTACAATATAGCTGTCTCCCAAGTAAGGGTTGATTTTTCATATCCCATCTTCTCATCTTACTCTCAAGGAACACCATAAGTTGTGTATCTTAGTACAGTTCCACATGACAAGTAAAATATCAGCTGTTTGATCCAGACAATGGGGACATATAGGCGAAAAGTTAGGACTGAATTTATTTAATTTAGATAAGGTATAATATAGATTATTTACCATAATTTGTGTATACAACAGCTTCTTTAAAGTATTTTCATGTCTAGTTTCTTATTTTCTTCAGTTAGTGACTGATTTTTCGTTTGCCAATAGTTTAAAAATAATAAAGAATTCTGATGTTTTGTACTCATTACAATTTTATAAGTCCTAGAAATTGTTTTCCCTTTAATCGCAAGATTTTCAAGTATTAATTTAACTAAATCTATGTTCTGTAAGTCGGTGTGTATTTGTGAGAATTTAGCATTCATAAGATGATGAAGTTGGTTAAGGATAATACTATATTTCATAGGAAATTTGAGTTCAAGTCTCATTTGCCCCGTGTTAGAGTCTTTCCATTGGTATATATCACATTTTGTGTAGTCTTTTATCAGGGGGTAGTTTGTTAGATTTACTGGTTTATTATTTATTAGTAAATTAGGATTTAGATGTAACGGTTGTATAAGGGCAAAAGTGTCAGCTAATTGCAAATATTTAAATAGTTTGTGTTGTAAGAATCATGTTTTTAATTAGTGTGTGTAAATTCTTCGTGTATATGCTAGCCTGGTTTAAATTCAAGAATGGTAAGGATTTGATATTACAGCGAAGGGATTTCAACTGTGCATACGAGATTTTGGTCAACTGGGGTGTCCAAGTATTTATATACGAGTCATAGTTTATTATTTGTATTAGTCTGTATACAGTAATTATACTATAGTAAAGCTTAAAATCAGGTAACCCCAATCCCCCCTTATCTTTGCCGAGTACAAGTTTTGCATATTTAATTCTGGTAGATTTGGGATACCATAAGAATCTTGATATAGCTTTTTCCATGACAAGGAAGAAGTTTTGGGGAATATTTGAAAAGGCAGCATTTAATTGAACGAGTATTCTTGGTAGAAAATTCATCTTGACAAAACTAGCTTTTGACAGTAGAGACATATTAATGTTCTTCCATCTATCCATATTGTTTTGAATAATAGTCCATGTAGTTAGTAGGTTATTGTTTATAATATCGTTGAAGTCTGAAGTAAATATTATTCCTAGATATTTTATCTGGTAGTTTATTTTGATCTCACTCATAGGAAAGTACAATTATTTATGCCCTATAGGATTGAGGGGAAATATGTGTGACTTGTTTAAATTTAAATTATAATTTGAAACTACTGAGAACTCATAACTTTAAGTATTTTTGGGAGGTCAGTAGTGGGGAGTTGGAAGTATATATTTAAGTCATCAGCAAAGGCCGAGTATATAAGATTTGTATTGTGCATTCTGGGAATATGATGAAAGTTTTTTTGTGAAATAAACAGAAGGAGGGGTTCTAGATAAAGATTAAATAGGTATGGTGAAAGAGGACATCCTTGTCTTGTACCATTGGATAAGAGTATTTACCTGTATAGTGGTAGAAGCTTTCTGATACAGAACCTGGATCATTTTAATGAATTCTTGAGGAAAACCATATAAAGGCAGTATATTAAAGAGAAAGTGTAAGTTTACTCTATCAAAAGCTTCAGTTGCATCTACTGTAAGGGCATATCTGTGGCATTTATCCCTATTAAGTAGTCTTACAATGGTATCTAAAAGGAGGGTGTTGTCACTTGTTTGCCTGTTTGTCATAAAGACCATTTGTTGTTGGGAAATAATAGAGGGGAGTATATTCTTAAGTCTATTTGCTATAACATGGGCTAATATCTTAAGATCAGTGTTTATGAGGGCTATTGGTCTACAATTTGCTGGATCTGTTGGGTCAGAATGCGGTTTAGGAATCAACACTGTCTTGGAGTTATTTAAGTATTTGTCTGTTATACCATATTGTATTATATAGTTGAAAACTTTTAATAACACTTTGGAGATGGGTTCCATGAATAAACTTACAAAAATCCGATGTGTATCCATGAGGCCTAGGGGATTTACCTAATTTTAGTTTGTTTATTGCAGCTTTTATCTCTTTTAAATGTAACAGTGATTTTAAGAGTTTCCTTTGATCTTCTGTAATTTGTGGAAAGTTTATATTATGTATAAAAATCCTCAAATCTGTCTGTAGATGATGATAAGGGTATACTGTATAATTTCTTATAAATATCTTCAAAAGCGTCTACTATATCTTGATCTTTAAATTTTACCTGTCCTTCATATTTTATTTCTTTGATCCTAGGAGGTCCACTTTTTATGTTAATTAGTCTAGCTAGGAATTTTGATAGTGTTTGAGCCCATTCTGAATATTGATATATTGACCTTAATTCTAAGAAGGAGATATTTTCTAAATAGTGTTTGTGTAATTGCTTTTGCCAATCAATTATTTTTCATCAAGTTCTTTAGAATATTTTTCCTGAAGTTCTAGTTCAGCAGTGTTTATTTGATACTCTAGTTCATTCTTAAGATTGTTATACTTTTTTTTGACCCATGCAGATTTCTGGATAATAATACCCCTGATGACCGCCTTGGTAGCCGCCCATTGTATGTCATATGGAATTTGATCGAATATAAAATCATTCTGAAGTTGGGCTAGCACATTCTGAATTTCTTGGTTTTGTATAATTTTAGGATTAAACGTCCAGGTATTGAAATAGGAAATATTTTCTTTATGAGCTTGAAAGTTTATTAAAAGACTAATTTTGGAATGATCTGAAAGAGTTCTAGGTAATACAGCATAATTTAATTTGTTAGAAAGGAAAGCAAGGAAATTAGAAAAGCATTTATCCTGGACCAAGTTTCATGAGTGGCTGAAAAGAAAGTGAATCTTGATATTGTTTTATCAAATTGAAATTTAACATAAGGCTCAACTAGTTCAGATGTATTTTGTAATTCCTCAAGTGCTGTAGTGGTAGATTGTGACTGTCTGTTTTTATTGTGTGATCTATCCTTATCTAGATTTAGTAAAGCATTCCAGTCCCCACTTACAATAAACAGATGATTTGGGTATTTGGCTAATATATTAAAGATTTCATAAATGAAGATCTGTTGATTTGAGCAGGGGCTATATATATTACGAGTAATGGTTTGTTCAAAGTATGATATTCAGTAGTAAATAATACCCATCTTCCTTTTGAGTCCGCTTCATAGGAAGTGATCTCTCCTTGGAAGGATTTATTTACTATAATGGCCACTCCCCTGGACAAAAAACTATAATTTGCAGCAACTATTGTTTTTAACACATTTTCTTTCTTTCCCTAACCCAAAGTTGGTCATCTAAGTGAGTTTCTTGCAAGAAAGCTATATCAGCCTTAGTTTGGTATGTGAGGTGCATGATTAAATTTCTTTTCTTTTTATCTACCATCCCTTTAACATTCCAAGAGTCTATGGTTATCATTTTTTATTAATATTGTTGAAGTTTCTCATTAGTTGATACACAAAAATACAGTTATAAACTTTTTCTGTTAGTGTATTTATCTTAAGAATAAATGTTGTGACTTCTATACTCCTAAACTTTAAATAGGTGCCTAACCACCCATCCCTCTGTATTTGTAAATGTGCATGAGTTAAACTAAAAGAAACTATTACTTTTAACAAGGAGTAGATATATATCAGAGGGATGTCAATTATACCCATACTGTTCCAAATGCGAACAGTCATCAGCTAACAGACTGTGCCCATCCCGCTCCTTTTATTATTTATATACCGCATATTCATTTTCAGACTTCTTAAAATATTAAATTAATTGTACCCTTAGATATTATATACAGAGAAAAGGAAAAGTAGCTTTTATAAAAAGTTTTGTAGTAACAGCAACATATTATAATTCTTAACATTTCAGGAGTTAAAGAGTTAACAAAACAATATTTTCAAAAAAACAAGTACAATATATGTATATTTATAGAAGGCATAATTTTAAAAACTCAACATTTGCATTATTCTTGCTAACAGCAACTAACTGTGGTTCTTTAAAAAGTATTGGAAACCATACAAGCATTCATTGTGAACTCATATTATTAATTAACCCGTGCCATCTACTGGACAAACAGGGGGAAAAAAAAAAAAAAAAAGGGAAATGTTTTTGTACCTTGCTCAGACACCTTTAAAGGTAACTCAATGGTTATGCCAGTAGAATAATGATTATACATTTTAAACATTTAAAGAAGGCAGCACTTTAAAATTCAACAACATTTGCCATATTCTTACTAACAGCAACTAACTGTGGTTCTTTAAAATGTATTGGAACTTCATTTAACATTGCACTGGCAAAAGCCATATAGATCCATCATTGTGTACTCGTATATTAATAATTAACCAGTGCCATCTACTTGAACAAACACAGAAAAGAAAAAAAAATGTTTTTATACCTTGCTAATAGACACATTTAAAAGTAACTCAATGGTTATGTCAGCAGAAAAAGAAGTTATGTTCTTACCATAACGTTCCATGTGAATTGTTCATCTCGCCTTTGTTCTTACGTACGGGTTCAGAGCCGACCCTCGGCTCAGACTCGGCCACATCGCAAGCTCTGCATCTAAGAGAAGCTAGAGGACCAGTTCCTATCCCATGATCCCCTGCTGCTATCCCTCAAATCTAGTTTGCTAAGAAACCAGACTTCAACAACATAACTAACCCTTGCCAACTCTCTCATCCACACGAGATTGAATACTCAAATTATATACAGAAAAGGCATACAGAAAGAGTACACCTAAAGAAAGCAGATAGTGCCAGGCAACCCAAAGAAAGTAACCAGACACCAGTCATAACCGTTCTTCCAGAATGTGAAGGGGGATGGAGGGAGGGATTGTAAGAACAAAGGCGAGATGAACAATTCACATGGAACGTTATGGTAAGAACATAACTTTATGTGAAATTGTTCGATCTCGCCATTTGTTCTTATGTACGGGTAGCGTCTCTAGCACCGTAACCCAGGGTGGCTCACGGAAGAACGTTCCTGAGAACTGTAGAACCAAAGGAAGCCCTGTCCCTGGAGGTCCTGTCCACTTTGTAGCGAGTAATAAACGTATGAGGTTTGGCCCAAGTAGCTGCTGCACATATGGTATCCAACAGTAAACGATCGAAGTGGGCCAGAGAAGTGGACACAGCCCTGGTAGAATGAGCTCTAGGTTTGAATGGAAGAGACTGCTTGGAGGATGAATAGACAAAATTTAAACAGTCTGACAGCTACTTAGATAGCGTGCATTTTGTCACTGCCGGTCCTTTCTTATTTTCTGCAAAGGAAACAAAAAGTTGATCTGATTTCCTACATTCCATGGTTCGGTCCAGATAAAATCTCAACTGTCGGTGGACGTCCAATTTGTGTAACATGTATTCCAGTTTACTAGAATGGTTCCTGAAAAAAGTGGGAAGCTCAATGGATTGATTAATGTGAAATACTGAACATACTTTCGGCAGAAAGGATGGATTAGTACGCAAGGTGACCCTGTCTGGGTGAAAGACTATATACGGGGGTCTAATCGACAATGCCTGTAGTTCCGAGATTCTGCGAGCTGAAGTGATTGCCACCAGAAACAGGGTTTTCCAGGATAGATACTTAGGTGGACACGTCGAAGCTGGCTCGAAGGGTTCCAACACAAGTTGAGACAGCATTAGATTCAAATTCCAGGGAAATACCAGGTTTCATATGGGTGGCCTGAGATGGAATGTACCCTTCATAAATGCTCTACAAAGTCTGTGGGACATAACTGTAGCTCCACCTTCACCCACATGAAAGTTTGATATGGCAGCTAGTTGAACTCTTATCGTGAATGTCGAGGACCCTTGATGAAGAGTGTGGAGAGAAATTCTAAAATTTTGTGAATAGGGGCCACTAACTGGTCTATACCCTGTCTGGAGGCCCAACACGCAAAACGTTTCCACTTGCTCCTATACAGCTTTCTTGTGGAGGCTTTGTGGGAAGAAACTAAAATGTGCTGCCGGGGATAAAAGGTCTGACCTGGCTAGGTTGGGAAGTGGAGCAGCCAAGCTGTCAGTTTGAGGGACTGAAGAGATGGGTGAGCAGGTCTGGCACTGGGTCCAGAGTCCAAGGTTCCTCCATCTGATGAGCTTGAAGAAAGGGAAACCAGATCTGTCAAGGCCAAAATGGTGCTATCAAGATGATCGTCCTTCCCAGACCTTTGGCTTTCTGTAGAAATTTGGGAATTAATGGAATTGGAGGGAAGGCATAGAGGAGACCCGGGGGCCAATCGTGTACCAGTGCTTCCCCCTGGGGGCACTCCCCAGGGGGGGGAGTAGGGTGAAGTAGCTTCTGCATTTGGCATTCAAGGGGGAAGCAAAGAGATCGCAGCAAGGCTGGCCCCATCTGCGGAAGATGTCCTCCGCAACTTGATACTTGAGGGACCACTCGTGAGGTAACAGGATGGCTCTGCTCAACCTGTCTGCTATAACGTTGGATGTTCCCGGGATGTGCGTTGCTATTAGAAAGCGTCTGGTGGACACAGCCCATTGCCAGATTCTCAGGGCCTCTCTGCATAAGGGGTAAGACCTGGTTCCTCCCTGTTTGTTTATGTACCAGACTACTGACACATTGTCCATCTGAATTGCCACTGTCCCCAGAGGTAAGGAGTCATGAAAGTGTTGCAACACCAAGAACACTGCTTTCAGCTCCAGGACATTGATGAGCAGGTTTGCACTCTATTTTCAACCACTCTCCTTGGACTGTTCTCCCCTGAAAAAGTCTCCCCCACCCTATCAGGGAAGCATCCGTGGTTATTGTGGCTACGGGGGCAGGGAGTGCAGACTTGACTCCCCATTGTCAGTTCCTGATTGTTTATCCACCAACGGAGGTCCCGCTTGCAAGTTTCCGTGATTAAGATTCTGTGAGACAAAGGTAACTGTTGGAACGACCACTGAGCAAAGAGGAGCCACTGGAGGATCCTCATGTGCATTCTCCCTAGGGGAACTGAAATAAGGGTAGCTGCCATCATCCCCAATACTTTCAATACTTGTACCGCGGGGACTTTTTTGTTTTGAAGAAGAACAGAGACCTGATCCCTCAGGGCTGACACTCTTGCCTGAGGAAGTTTTATCCGTGCTACGGAAGTATCTAACTCCACCCCTATGAATAAGATATGCTGTGAGGGCGACAAGGAAGATTTTTCTAAGCTCACTGTTATTCCTAAGCTGGAAAAGAGGTTGATCGTATAGTCCCTGGCTTGAACTAGGTGATGCTTGGTGGTGGCGTTAAGGAGCCAGTTGTCCAGATACAGAAACACTTGGAATCCCCGTCGTCTCAGGTGAGATGCCACTACTGCCATGCACTTGGTGAACACCCTGGGGGCTGAGGTGAGGCCAAAGGGCAGAGCTTGAAACTGAAAATGACTGGCTCCCAGCCGGAAGTGCAGGTGATCTCTGGATGGCCTGGCCATTTTTATGTGGTAGTACGCATCCTTGAGATCTACAGAGCACATCCAATCGTTCGTTTGAAGAAACGGAATAATCGATTGTAGCGTGACCATCCAGAATTTTTCCTTCTTCATGAAGGTGTTGTCTGCTGAGGTCCAGTATTGGCCTCCAGTCCCCTGTTTTCTTTGGAACTAAAAAGAACCTTGAGTAAGTTCCGGATCCTATTTGGTCCACCGGGACTGGCTGGATGACTCTTTTTTTCTAACAGCCTTTGTATTTCTATGGCTGCTTGATCCCGCAGAGCGGGTGGAACATCTGGCAATCTTTTTTAGGGAGGTGGCCTGTTTAGAAAGGGAATATTGTATCCTCTGGTTATTATTTACCCAGGAATTTGATGTGAGATTTAGCCAGGCCTCCGGGTATAAAGCCAAGCGACCCCCGACTGCCTCCAGAGCAGGACAGCCGGGCCTCCACTCAAGAGTGCTGGAAGGGCTTCCCAGGGACGGTATCCCTGTCACCCTGGTTTTGCAGACCACCTTTGCCACCTGGGCAGCATCTTCCATTGCTTCCCACTCCTCTGCCTCTGAAGGGGGTATCGCTAATTGCAGACTGGAAAGATCCTTGAGTCTTCCAGAACTACATTTTTCTGCCTCGTTGCCCTTCGGGGTACGGTCTAGAGGGGGCGGAAAAACGGACCCCTACGGCAGGCAGGGTCTTTCCCTCTTGCTCGCACCTAGTGAGTGTCTGTTTCACTTTGGGCCCAAACAAGGAGGCACCATCAAAGGGGGCATTAGTAAAAGAAGACTTAAAGGCTTCCGCAAAGGAGCACAGGCGCATCCAGGATAGTCTCCGCAGAGCAATCGCTGAGGCTTCCACCCTACTCGAACCTTTGGCCTTCGAGGGACTGGTTCTATGGTATCAGGGGCCTCCCACTCCCTTCAAGCTATTAAATCCATTAGCTTGAAGGGCGGAGTCACCCAGGAAGTGGAAGGTTGAGCCCCAAATGCCTTCGGCAACACCGACTCTTCCTCAGCGGGGGCAAGCGTCTGCCAGCCAACCCTCTCTTTTAAAATTTCTAAGATGTCAGCAAATGAGACATCCTCAGGGGAGGACCTTGGGGACCCCTCCGACTCATCCAAGTCGGTGTCTGATGTCAATGATTCCTGTGGGGAATCAATGTGCCTCCTCCTGCACAATCTCTTCCTCGGAATTTCATCAGAGGGGACATCTGGTGAAGCTTCCGAGACAGGATCACCCACCCTCTGGACTGAGGCATTGGTGGGTCTCACGTGGTACAGGGATCGATCGCAGAAGCAGAACACGGTCCCTTCAGGGAAGGAGAAGTGGATTCTGATGATGTGAGTGCCTGACCAGACAAGACCTTCCTCATGGCGTCGAAGGCACCGGAGCTCCAGGCCAAGGACTCCACCGGATCTGAAGAACACTGTAGCTTCCCCGGTAACAGAGCCACGGGCTCCGATCCAGAGGATGGAGCCGAGCTAATCTGCGCCGAAAGTTCAGTCCGACTCTCCACCCCGGAACCAAGGAAAGACAGTCGGCTCAGAGACCCCTCGACAGGCTCTGAGGGTGTCGAGGTCAGTGGTGCTGACAGCACTAAAGAAGGCTTCGGCACCGGGGATCAACAAATATCAGATCCTCGACTCCCGGCTCTGAAGACTCGATGGGTCTCGAAGGAGGATCTATGGGTGGGACAGGGAGGGCTTCAAGTTTCAAAACCAACTGGGACGAAACTGCAATGAGTTTGGACAGAGCCATGTTCTCCATAAGCTTCTGTACCGCTCGATCCACATCGGTGTCAGACATCGCCCTGGAAGAACAGGTCGAAGAAGTCATCAAGCGAAGGATTGAAGACGGCGGCACCTCTGACACCGGGTGCTCCAAGACCTGGGCCTCAATTCAATCTGTGCAGCCAGTGACCGAATCTTGATTGAGGTGCTCGGAGCTGAAGACTTGGGCGCCAATACCTTCTAAATCTTCGACCCCTTCGAAGACTTTGATGCCTGGTCGGCCTTCTCTAACGCCTCTTGAAAATCAGGCTTTAGAAGGCACCTCTCAATAAGCTTCCTGCGTCTCTCCATCATGACCCTTCCACTAGTCTTCCTGAAGGTGGAGAGGACCAAGATAGTAGACGCAGGAAGTATGATTGTCCGTAATGGACATCATCTGTCCACACTGACAGTGCTTAAATCCTGATTTAGCTTTCTCAGACATAACTACAAGCTAAGTTTAAGTATAAAAACAGTAATGACACTAATGTAGAAAACACAGCAAACCACACTAAACTATCAGTGTAAATATAACTGCAAAAACACACTAAGAGTATATATATATATATATATATATATATATATATATATATATATATATATGATTAATATTACAAAAAACAGTATTAATATAGAAAAAATTCTGCCAGAGCCCTGACAGAAAAAAACAGCCTATTGCCTAGGAGCAGCTACTCCTACAACTAACTACTAATATTAATAGGATATAACTTACTAACACACACACACTCAACTCTTAAGCTAACTTATTAATAAAAAAGCTATTTTTTTAACGTGAATAAGTAAAATTTTACTGGCCCGAGCTCTCTGTCGACGCGACCTGTTGCAGCGGCAAACTAGATCTGAGGGATAGTAGCAGGGGATCATGGGATAGGAACTGGTCCTCGAGCTTCTCTTAGATGCAGAGCTTGCGATGTGGTCGGCTCCGAACCCTTACGTAAGAACAAACGGTGAGATCTAACAATTTCACATTAATGATTATACATTTTAAACATAAAAAGAAGGCAGCACTTTAAAATTCAAGAACATTTGCCTTATTCTTGCTAACAGCAACTAACTGTGGTTCTTTAAATGTATTGGAATCTTCATTTAACACTGCACTGTCAAAAGCCATATAAACACATCATTGTGAACTCATACGTTAATAATTAACCAGTGCCATCAACTGAACAAACAGAGGAAGAAAGAAAAAAAAAAGAGAAATGTTTTTGTACCTTGCTCAGACATACTTAAAAGCAACTCAATGATTATGCCAGTAGAATGAGTATATATTTTAACTGAAACTACATATGTCTAATATTTACACTACTTAAACTATTATATCAAAGGTTATATCCCATTTTTTAAATGTAATTTAACACTTCTTTTTGTAAGCTGTAAATGCACTTTAAAGTCATTTCTCTATGCAGACAGTGTTAGGTAGCTTTGTAACTTTTAAATGTAAAGGTAGTTACTAAAAGACAGTACCTTAAGTATTACAGTGTAGCAAAGAGGTTATCTTTACAGGCAAGTAAGCAGAGTTATTTAGAACACATTCCAAATCCATTTGTTTAAAATTTCCCATAAGAGTGGTATATTCTTCTGTCCTGCAATTCTTTGGAGCTGTGGCACTTGTTTAGCCTTCCAAATGTTGTTTTTGGATCAAAAGATATGAAAACAGTTGTCTCAGGCAGGATTTACTTTGAAGAGATGCAGAAAGGTGGATTTTGCCTGGTCAGGTGTTTCCAAGGATATTTTTTCTTCTTTGTAATAAAACGTTAAAGTTGCAGGATATCTCATTTGGAAACTAATCTTATTTTCTATGAGGTAATTGCAGTATCTGCTGAGTTTCTGTAGATTTTGTTTAATTTGTAAAGGAAGATCTTGAGTAATCATAATTTTATGAGCTCTCCATGTAACATTCTTTTTAATCTTCTAAGCTGACAGTATCTGTTGAACATGTGTTGAATTAAGCAGTCTGATACAGATTTGTCTAGGAAGATCACTTGTTTGTGTATGCTTTATAGCTCTGTGAGCTCTTTCGATCACTATCTCATCCAGGAGATTTTTATTAGCCAGAAGAGAGCTTAGTATTTCTTTTATTATTGGAATAAGTTGTGAATTATCAAAGCTCTCTGGAATACCTCTTATGATAAAATTATTTCTCCGGCTTTTAGCTTCCAAGTCTAACATTTTTTGCTGTAATTCTTTAATTATGGTGTCATTGGTTTGTGCTTTTTGTTGCAGTTCATTTATTTTTAGCGCATTGCCCATAATTTTAGCTTCATTTTGTTCAAGCTTAAGCACAATTTGGTCCAGAGTAGAGCCAAATGTAGTTAGCTTATAAGAGAACCCCCGCACTTCTGTTTGTAAAGGTTGTAAAGCAGTTTTCAGATTCTCCAGTGTTAAAGGCTGTTCCTGTTTTAATCTTTGACACATTTTATCAGCTTCTTGTTGTTGCTTGTTAATTTTTGGCCTTTTAGAAGTGTTTTTTTTCTCAGGAGTAGTAATTGCAAACAGTTTGTTTTTTGTGATTACAGTTTCCATCCGATCTGGCTGATTCTCCATTAATCTTGTATAGTTAGATTCCTAGTAGTAGTGCAGAATTTTAAATGATAATTCTTGTTATGAAAGTTGCTTTTCTTGTTACTTTCCTCTTATTAGGCCTGTTAGTCTTGAAGAATCCACACCATGCAGTTCAGGGCTCTGTTTTCAACAAGTAATTATTTTTCCCTCAGAATGAGAGAATCTTTGAAAAATAAAGATGAAACAAGTAAGTACTCATATTTCTGCTTTAATCCATTGATGTTTGGTATACTTTTCCTAAGCGATGCACTGGTTTGAAGTCAAATTATAGTATAGGAATGCAGGAGCTGCACTGTCAGTGTGCTCACAGGCTGTCCACCATTTTGGAATCTGTGACTAACGTATGAGCTTGACAATTTAAAAATCCTGAAAGTTAAAGTAGCAGAAGAGTTTCTTCATCTTGTGGAAAAGATTTCTCATCCTTTTCAGAGGGAATGGATTTAGCAGAAGCAGTTTTGAATGGAAAAATCACTGCTGGATTTGCTTTAGACTAGAAAACAAATACGAGTCCAAGGTACCCTGTATATAACATTGTCAAGCTTCTACGGACAGGAGGCTGACTGTCAGGCAACTAGAAGAGGTGGGCAAAAAAAGAAGTTATGTACTCACCATAACATTCCATGTTGGTAGTCCATCTCACCCTTCATTTTTACGTATGGGTTCGGAGCCGATCCTCGGCTCCAACTTAGCCGATTTATAAGCTTGAAGACTTCTGGTTGGCTTGTGGCTAAGCAGGTATCCCATAGTGCACCAGTACAAACCCCAGATCTTGTTTGTTGCTCACCAGAAGAAATAACCATAACAGACAAACCAATACTAAAGAGTCTCCAACCAAAGATAATCAAAATATTAATACCTCCAGATTCTTCCAGGATGGTGGCAGGAGGGCAGGTTGGTGAAAATGAAGGGTGAGATGGACTACCAACATGGAACGTTATGGTGAGTACATAACTTCTTTATGTTGTGTAGTCCAATCTCCCCTTCATTTTTACGTATGGGACAGCGTCCCTAGCACCTTATTCTTGGATGGCTCACTTGAAAATACTGCTGAGCACCATAGAGCCAAAGGATGCTCTACCCCTGGAAGCTAAATCCAATTTGTAATGTGCAATAAAAGTGTGAGGGGTAGCCCACATAGCTGCTGCACAAATATTATCAAGTGGGACCCTGGCTTGAAAGGCTGCAGAGGTAGACAGAGACCTGGTAGAATGAGCCTTGATCTTGAAGGGTAAAGGTCTGCCCTCCGAACAGCAGACAAAGGCTATGCAACTGGAAATCCAATTAGATAGTGTCACTTTAGAAACTGGTAATCCCAATCTGGATTCAGAAAAGGAAATAAATAGTTGATCTGATTTCCTAAACTCCTTGGTCCGATGCAAATAAAAATGTAGTTGTCTATGAACGTCTAGCTGATGAAACAGATATTCATCTGCATTACAGTGATTAGGGAAGAAAACTGGGAGTTCTATGGATTGATTTAAGGTGGCATGGGAACATACTTTGGGGACAAAGGAGGGGTTAGTACACAGTGAGACCCTGTCTTTATGAAAGATGAAATAAGGTGGCTTAACAGACAAGGCTTGTAACTCCGATAACCATCTAGCTGATGTGATAGCCACCAAAAACAAAGTATTCCAAAAATTTCAATGAAGATGAGTGAGAAGGTTCAAATGGGGAAGATGTTAGTTTGGCCAACACAAATTTTAAATCCCAAGAAGCCACAGGTTCTTGGAGCAGTAGCCTCAGAGTGGCTCCTTTCAAAAGGTCTTGCATAGCTTATGAGACATGAAATTGGTATCTGGAAACCCTAAATGGAAATGGGAAATAGCCGCCAACCGAACTCTGATAGTGGCAGTGGCCGCCAACTGAACTCTGATAGTGGCAGTGGCAGATCCTTGCTGAAAAAGCTCTGACAAATTCCAAAATCACAGGGATAGAAGCAGTGTAGGGATCTACATTCATTTTCTGTGCCCAAACAGAAAATCTTTTCCATTTACTGCCATATAGTCTCCTAGTTGAAGGTTTATGGGAGGACATAAGGATATGTGACACTGCAGAAGATACATTGTGAAGCCTGACTAGGGATGGAACTGGACCAGCTACGCTGTCAATTTGAGGGTGTGGATTGAGGGATGTAGTGAACCTGACATGTGAGTCAACAGATCTGGAGCTGGGTCCAGAATCCAAGGATTGTCCAGAACAGGCTCGAGGAAGGGGAACCAAACCTGATGAGGCCAGTAAGGAGCAATGAGGATTAACTTGCATCCCAGCTGTCTGGCTTTCTGAATCACTTTGGAATTGAGAGGAAATGGAGGAAAAGCATACAGGAGACCAAGGGGCCAATCATGAACTACAGCGTCTCTGGGTGTCTCCCCCAAAGGGGGAATGAGGGAAAAATAGCTGCTGCATTTGGCATAGACTGGACTGGCAAAAAGGTCGCAGCAAGGCTGTCCCCATTTGCGGAAAATCTGTTCCTCTGTTTTGTGTTTCAGACACCACTCGTGAGGCAGTAGGATCACCCAGCTGAAGTTGTCTGCTATCACGTTGGTCGTCCCTGGAATGTGCATTGCAACCAGTAAGTGCTGGGAAGAAATCACCCATTCCCAAACTTGCATGGCCTCTCGACAGAGTGGGTAAGATCTGGTACCGCCCTGTTTGTTGATATGCCAAACTACCGACATGTCTGATTGTATCGTAATAGTCCCTAGAGGAAGAAGGTCTTGAAGTGCTTACAACGCCAGGAGCACCGCCCTCATCTCCAGAACAATGATATGCAGGTGAGCCTCGTGCTCTTGCCATGTGGACAGTCCTGCTGACATAATGCCCCCACACCCGATTTGGTTGGGTGCTATCCACCAAAGGAGGTGGTCTTTGCACGATTCCATCAGCAGCATAGGGTGATTCAGCGGAAGATATTGGAAGGACCATTGGAAGACAGAAGCCACTACAGAATTCTCATGTGCAACCTGGCTAATGGTACTAATAGGATGGTGGATGCCATAGTCCCGAGGAGCTGAAGAACCCATTTTGCTTTGACCTTCCGCAATGGGAGAAAATGTTGAATTTGAAAGATTAAATTTTGTGCCCTTTCGGTGGGAAGATGAGCTGTCATATTCACTGTGTCTATCTCTGCGCCTATTTGAGAGGGCAATAATGCATATTTTTCCCAATTTATGGAGATCCCTAATTGAGCACAAAGTTGAATAGTGGCGCCCCTGTTTTGGAGACGTAGATGCCTGGTGGGGGCAGTCAGGAGCCAGTCATCCAAATACAGAAACACCTGGAATCCCTGATGTCTCAGGTGAGCTGTCACTACTGACATGCATTTGGTGAACACCCTGGGGGCTGTGGTGAGACCAAAGGGCACAGCACGAAACTGATAGTGACTGGCTCCCAGCCAGAAGCGTAGATAGCTCCTGGATGCCTTCTCCATTTTTATATGGTAGTAGGCATCCTGGAGATTTATTGAGCACATCCAGTAGTCTTTCCCTAACAAAGGGAGTGTCGACTACAGTGTTACCATCCAAAACTTGTCCTTCCTCATAGATTCGTTTAATCTGCTGAGGTCCAATATTGGCCTCTAATCTCCCGTTCATTTTGGGACTAAAAAGAACCTGGAGTAAGTCCTGGATCCTATCTGGTCTGCTGGGACAGATTGGATGACTCTTTTTAACAGCAACTTGTTGATCTCCACAGTTGCCTGATCCCTGAGATTGGGTGGTACATCTGGGATCTTCTTGGGAACAAACGGTGGAAGGGAAAAGGGTATGATATAGCCTCTGGTAACAACTCTTCATACCCACTTGTCTTGGGTTATACTTAGCCAGGCTTCTGGATACAAAGAAATGCGACCCCCGACCGGCCCAAGAGAAATGCAGTCTGGCCCCATAATTAAGCATTGATAAGGCTGTCCCCGAAAGGAATCACGACCTTGTTGGTATTGCAGACCGCCCCTGCCTCTAGGGCGATGTCTCCCGTTTCCTCCTCCTCCTCTGCCTCTGAAGGAGGGTTCACCCTGTGTGTCTGGAAAGACCCTCTGGGACTTCTTGAACCACATTTTACCGTCCCTTTGACCTTTAGGGTATGGTCTAGAGGGAACAGTAAAATGTACTCCCACGGCTGAGAGCGTCTTTCCTTCTTGCTCACACTGAGTGAGTGTGTCCTTCACCTTAGATCCAATGAGGAACCATCAAATGGGACATTGGTGAAAGTGGACTTTCTGGTTCCACAAAATTACACAAGCGCATCCAGGAGTGATGCCTTAGGGCAACTCCTGAACCTGCTGCTCTACTCGCGCCATCAGCCGCATAAGAAATAAGCCGCATGGAGGAGTTAACTAAATTTAAGGTGGATAACTGAGCAGAAATCTTGTCAGGGACTCCCTCAGTACATGTACCCTGTAGAGAATCTCCTAACTCCTTGAGGAGATCATTCTGCAATCTCGTGAAATGAGTGAGATAGTTCAACGATTGAAGAGTAAAAGCCGCTGAACTGAAGACATGCTTGCCATACCTGTCCATCTGCCGAGACTCCTTATTCGGCGGAAGGACAGAAGAAGTCTCAGCAAGTTCCTTCTTAGTGGCCGCTGCCACCACCATGGCATCTACGGGGACACCTTTGGACAAAAATTCTTTATCTGGAGGGGCAGAAAGAAACTTGTTGGGTCTCCTAGTGGCTGGCTCCACGGCATCAGGAGTATCCCACACCTTTCACCTAACTAAATCCATCAGTTCGTCAAAAGGTGGAGACACCCAAGAGGCAGAAGGTTGAGACCCAAAAGCCTTCAGGTACACAGACTCCTCATCAGAAGGGTTGACAGTAGGCCTCTACCTAAGGATCTCCAGGATGTCCATGAAGGAGACATCATCAGAGGACGACTTGGGGGACCCTTCCAATTCCTCGAGGTCAGTGTCAGATGTTAAAGACTCATCCTGGGAGTCAACATGCTTCCTTTTGCATGTCTTCTTCCTGGGAGGCTCCTCAGAAGGGTATTCCGGGGAGGTCAAGGAAGAGTGGGGACCACCACCCGGTGGCTCCTGAGGCTGAGGGTCTCTGCTGTCTCCGGAGAGAATAGGGGCTGAGACCGAAGTGGGTGCTGAGTGCTGGTACCCTTGGTGGCAACTGGTGGCTTGGAGAGCAAACTCCTCATCATCTTGAATGCCAAGCTCTCTGGCTCCGAGGACCTCTCCCGCTCCGAAGAGACAGAGGATGCCATCGGCGCCACAGCTATCAGCTCTGAGACAGACACAGGGTCCAAACTCACCCTAGCTGAAGCGCAGAGAGGGAGAATCGGAACCGAAGAAGACAGATTCCAATCTTCCCTGTCTGCGCCGACCAGAGAGCTTCAGCCCCTGGACACAACGGATGACACCAAAAGTGTCGGAGCAGAAGTCTGCTCCGAAGCAACCACAAGTGGAGCTGGAGCCAAGGGTTCCACCAATGGCACCAAGCCCTCCGATAAACCAGCTTGGCTCGGAGGAGGAATAACAATCGAGGGTATCATGGGTTCCATAGGCTTGGGAACCGACTGGGTTGCAGCCAACAATTTAGAAAGAGCGGACGACTTCAGCAGTCTCAGGACCACCCTCTGCACATCATCTTTTGAAAGGCTCCTGGAAGACCTGGAGGACATATTCGGGGATCTTGATCTTGGAGGAATAGCAGATACCATAAATTCAGTGGTCGGCTCCGACAATTTAGGATCTGACCCTGTCACCACAATGCTGCTCTCAGTCTGCTCCGAAGGCAGTGGAGCCGATGAGGCAGATTTTGCCACTTTAGGAGGCAGCTCTGAGACACCAGCCGGTGCCGGAGAAGGTCTTTTTGAAGACTTAGACTTAGCAGATTTAGTGGACTTGGAAGAAGAGGAAGAGCTAGACAAGGCTTCCTCAAAGGAAGGGTTTAAAAGGCCCTTTAGAATTAGCTTGTTCTTCCTCTCCTGTAACACTCTAGGGGAGAAGGCATGACAAAAC
The DNA here is from genome assembly GCF_019279795.1 of Protopterus annectens. Taxonomy (NCBI): domain Eukaryota; kingdom Metazoa; phylum Chordata; order Ceratodontiformes; family Protopteridae; genus Protopterus; species Protopterus annectens. The sequence goes on along the minus strand of NC_056730.1, from coordinate 318,752,129 downwards.
AAGCAAGTCTCTTGCAAATGGATGGCCCCTAAGCAATAGACACACAGACCATGACCATCCGTCAATGACATTTTTTGGGAGCACTTCATGTATTTCTTGAAGCCCGAAGGCGTGTGCTCCTTCACCTCTTTAGACATAACACAGACGAAAAGAGAGGAGAAGTAAAGGGGAGGACTAGGTCCTCTAACTTAAATGGGCCTAGCCCTGAAGGAGGAAGAAACACCACGAGGACTAGGTCCTCTAACTAAAACGGCCTTGTCCAGAAAGGAAAGTGACAGCTAGGTCTTTTAACTTAAACAGACCAGCAAAAATTCACACACACGGAAAACCCATATTCTGCTAAGGATTAACAGAGGAAGCTGAAACTGGAGTTTCGAACGAACTTCAGCTAGGTCTTCTAACTTAAACAGATCAGCAAAAACTCACACAAACAGAAAACCTTTACTCTGCTAAGGATTAACAGAGGAAGCTGAAACTGGAGTTTCAAACAACGAACTCCACCACTGTAAAGAATCAACACCAGTGGAAAACCGCCAAAACCAAACTGCTCTATGAAACTGTAGACTAGAAAACACTAGTGTTATAAAGCTATCAGCACTAACAATAAATCTAAAACTGGTACACAGGATACCACAAAGCACACTAACAGACCCAAGGCCAACGTTTGCACCAAGGGGTGCAAAGGAGCTAATTACTTAAGAATTAGTAAACTTACACTAACAAATACTAATGCAACAACAATTGTACTACACTAATTAAAACTTAAACAAGATTTTAAGCAAACTAAACAAGAAAAAAGTTAACACAGCCAGAGCCAAGAGAAGCACAACCAAACTCATCGACGCGGCAAATGAGATCTGGGGTTTGTACTGCTGCACTATGGGATACCTGCTTATCCATGAGGCAACCAGAAGTCTTTGAGCTTATAAATCAGCAGAGTCACAGCAGAGGATCAGCTCCAATCCCATACGTAAAAATGAAGGGGAGATTGGACTACACAACATCAAATATTTGAATGATTAGTTCAAAGGGAGACCCTGTCTTTATGGAAGATAATGAAAGGCTCCACTGCCATTAGGACCTGCAGCTCTGAGACTCGCCTGGCAGACCAGTAGTAGGGTTGTTTTTCAGGTAAGAAACTTTATGGTAGTAGAGGTAGCAGGCTCAATAGGAGGCAAAGTTAATTTTTCTAAGACAAAGTTGAGGTCCCAAAGAGGGATGGGTTTTCCCCTGGGGGTCTAATGTGAATAACTCCCATAAGAAATTGTTTCAGCAAAGTTTGAGAATAAATTGGAGGGATGTGGGCATAGATGGCTGAGGCATGTATCTTCATGGATAAGAGAGACCTTTTTCTCCACTAGGGTGGCCGGGTACTCCAAAATGTTGGAAATGCTGACAAATTGGTTGAAACTAGTGCTTTTGGCACCAAACTGAGAATATTTTGCAATTATTTACTTGAACAAGAGTTTCTTGTGCTAGGTCTTCTACACTCTTTTAAAATGGTTTGTACCTGCTGACTCAAGTTGGAGGTGCAGTAGGGCGTTGTGCGATAAACCATGCTGAGAGTCTGCGTGTCTGAAGGTTGGAGTGCACAATCCTCCCCTTGCTCTGAGTGAGGTCATCCACCATTTGTGGCAACATCAGAGTCTTTTGAGTGGTGAGCTTGAGGAAGAGAGGGAACCAGTGCTGCCTGGGCCAGTCTGGTCCTAACAGAATGGCCTTTGAGACCTCCTGCCTGATCTTCAGAAGAACTAGAGGCAAGAGGGGTAATGGTGGGAAGGCATAAATGAGGAGGTGTGCCCAAGGGAAAGAGAAGACATCTGTTCTCCATGCACGTCTGCCTTGTCCAGGTGCAGAACTTCTTTAGGCAAGTGCTGTCCTTGCTCCACCTATGGGTATGCCCCATTGCTGTGTTATGGATTGGAAAACTTCCTGATGGAGATGTCATTCATGGAGCTCTACCAGATTTCTGCTGAGATGGTCTGCCAAGGTACTCTCTTCACCTGGCAAGTATTGTGCTATGAGGTACAGGCCTACAGATTGTACCGTCTCCCACATTTGCATGGCTAGAAGGTACAAGGGTTAGGAATGCATGCCTCCCTGTCTGATTATGCACAACATGACTGTGGTATTATCTGATTGTACTACCAGGACCCCTAGATACCATTTGTCCTTGAAATCCAGTAAACCGTTTTGTACCGACCATGAGTTCTTTCCAATTTATGTGCCTCTTTCTGTGCTAAGCAGGCTGTAATCCTCGAGTTTGGAGGTTTTAGCTATGCCCCCCCCCCCCCATGCTGTCTCCAAGGCACTGGTGGTGAGGTTTTGGCCCTGGGGCAAAAATCTAAGTGTAGGCCCTGATTTTGTGTGCAAGCACCTCATTGGCCCTCTTCAAATGCAATGATTGAATGGGTAACAATAAATTCATCTCAGGGGCTCCATCTGTGTCCCTCTTGGACATGGACAATAGGTGCTGATCGTGGAAATAAGGGTAGAACGTGGCTAGGCTTGCAAGGGCCCTAGGGCCATTAGCCAAGTAATTTCCTATGATTCTATGAAGCCTGTACCCACCATGCAAACTCCTGCTTGATGTAAGGTATTAAGGGTATTTGGGCATCCAGGGACTGAGAGTTCTGGCACCACATGGTCTTCAGGTAGGACTGCAGCTTACTCATGTGCAGCCTGGCCAGAGGTAACATGAACATACAGGATGCCATGTACCACAGTGCTCTGAGGAAACCCTGGCTGTGATGCTTTGATTGTTTTTTTTTTTTTTTTTTTATCTGTAAGAAATAAGCTATTAAAAAGATGACCTTGTCTGGGGGATGGGAAGGCCCACTGAAAGGAGGAGTCCAGGAGAGTTCCCAGGAAGATTTGGATGGGACCAGGGAGGATTTCTTGAGGTTTAGAGTGAACCCCAGTGAAGTCAGGAGGCCCTGTGTGAATTTCAGATCTTTGTTGAGCTTTGAAATCTCTGCAGCTTGTAATAGGCAATCATCCAGATAGTTCTGCAGTAAGCAATGACCGGTGCCAAGCACTTTATTAAAACCCTTGGAGCAGCAGACAACCCAATGGTCAGTGCTGAAAACTGACAGTCACAGGAGCTTGCTCTGAAGGGAAGAAAGCTTCTGTGTGATTTTTGAATAAGAATGTGTAAGTAGGCATCCTTTAGGTCTACTGAGACCATGAAGGCCTGATGAGTTATCATGGGCAGTAATTTCTGAAGAGTCAGCATTTTGAACTTTGGTATTCTGAGGAATTGGTTTAAGCTGGACAGCTCCAGAATAGGGCACAAAGATCCTTCTTTTCTTGGAACTAGGAATAACCTTGAGCAAAAGCCTTTTCTTTTGTGTTCCTCTGGGACTGGCTCCACCACTCCCTGAGAACACAGAATTAGTATCTGTTTGAGATCCTGAGTTTTTTGATTTGAGGGTACATCTGGGAAACCGGAGTAAAGTAAAAGGTCTCTGAAAGTGAGTTTGTAACCATTTGCAATAATGATCTTAAGTAATGAGTCCAGTTTTGGAGGAAAAGAGGTTCTTCCTCCTAGTTTTGGGATGGAGGTGGGAGAGCGGAGGGAGAGAATCAATTTCTCTCTGGCTGGGGGCTGTGACCTAGAACTCCCTTGCCTGGGTGTTTTAGAGGTCCATTGCCTTGATCTCTGTTGTTGATACCTTTGCATGTAAGCCCTATCCTTTTAGGGCCCTCTCTTTCTATTCCTAGGCTAGGTAGGAAATGACCGATGCTTTGTTGGAAAGTTCCTGCTGAACCTAGGTGGCTGTACTTACAGGAAGTCCTTAACTGTTTGCATGGACTTTGCCTTGCCTTCCATCTTTTTGAGTACTGCTTCAGCTTTTGGTCCAAAGAGTCTGTCTTTGTCAAGGGGAGTGTCCAACAGGTTAGCTTTTACATGATCAGGGAGAGATAGTTCCCTAAGCCATGCATGTCTCCTAATTACTGAACCAGTGACAGCCACTATGCAGGATGCTTCCATGGCATGACAACCACAATGCAGAGAGTGTTTTCCCACCTATAAATTGGAGCAACACAAATCCAGAAGTTCCTTAGAAAGAGTTTTATCTTCCATGGTTGAAATTTTTTGCTCAAGTTAATCCAGGATGGTTTGTTATTTGATCGTATGAAATTGACAGTTAAGGGCCCTTATAGACACAGTAGCAGAGGTGTATACCTTATTCCAAACCTTTCTAGGGCCCTACTTCTCCTTGTCTGTGGGTAGGGAATTCTTGGAGACACTGGTCCTAACCCCTTTAAGCCCTGGAGTAACTACTTTTGGATCAGCAGAAGGATTTTTAAACAGATATTTATGGGTGTCTTGCACCCTGTAAACTATGTCTAGTTTCCTAGGGGCAGGAGGAAATGAGTCAGGATTCATTGAGGCATACTGAAAAACATCCTCTATCACTTCCAAAATGGGGGAATAGCTAAAGGCTTGTGCTCAAGGAGGACCAAGAACTACCCAACTCTCATCTTGGCCTGGGGATAATTTTGTGCTTCCTGCTGAAAATGTTATCTCATAGCATGAAGAGTCTCCCCCAAAAGTTTGATTCTCTGGAAGAGAAGCAAAGGGAAGGTCCTCCTCAGAATCTGATTCCTCAAAGGATGTGCAAGAGCATCCTTTCTCTGAGCTACAGTCCTCCAAGTCTGAATCCTTCTCGGACAGGAAGGGTTCAGGGTCAAGATCAGTTATAGGCATTCCTTTTCCTTTTTCCTGGGGTAGCTTCACCTCTGGTCTGTCTGGCCCTTACAATATTAAAGTCCTCAACCAGCTTAATCAAATCTTTATGGGATCCTGGTAACTGGGAGCCCATAGGATTAGTCAGAAGTGCTGCCACACTGTCTTTCTTTGGGTAGGTTTGGCCTTAAGCCTAGATGTCTGACGTCCCAGCACCTGACTCTGTGAGGCCTAGGCCTCAATGTGTTTCTGGTTAATGAGCGCTCACCAGAAGCTGTGGCCTGCTGATTGACCTCAGACTCAACCAATGAACTAAAGACATCAGCAGTGGAAGATGAAGGAACTGAAGGTATGTCTAACTCGAAATGGGTCTCGACAGAGGCCTGGGTCACTGTTTCAAATGTCAAAGGGGGCTGCAAAGGCGCCTCACCTTCAACAATGATCAGTCTAGCAGGAGAAAGAGGTGGGGAGTGATTGTCGTGCGATGGGTATGGCTTAAGTTTCTACTCTTTTTGTGCTTATGCACCTCAAGATCAGGGCGACTGGCAGATGCCATCAGGCACAGTTCAAGTGACTCTTGTCTTAGAAAAACAGCTAAGAATTTGGCACTATGTCTAACTGTTCTAGCATTAAGCCCAGCACAGAAACTACAATTAGGGACTTCATGGTCTGGGCCTAGGCAAGCAACGAGTATGGATGTCTCTGTGTGGGATTTGTTTACCACAGTGGAGACAATTATTTACTTTATCTGACATGAGTCAAGTGAAAAAGAAAGAGTTCACAAACACAGTACTTATCTTTCCGATGACAACTTCTCTCTGGTGCGGACCGACCGACGCACTTGAATACTGCTTCAGGCTACGGCGGCAAGAAAAGACTGAAGTGATGATGCAGGCTGGCTCCCTTTATATCTGAGTGTACTGGTGTTGGTAAGGGTAAGTATCTTTTCCAAAATAAATGAGTGACTTCTGGTTGATAAACCTATTTTTGGAAACATCTACTTAACTGAAATGGACACCAATCATTACATTTCCCTTTCAGTATACGATTAACTAGTTTATGTTAAGTTTTCATAAATTTATAAGTTTGGTTTTCAATAAATACTTTAGTGGTTTATGTGATTTACCATGATTTAGAGAAGATCTGATTCTTTACAACATAATAACATTGCTAAAGCTTGCAGGCTCGAGGAATAAATGTGTAAATGGTTAGATGGATTAGCATATGGTTACATCATTTGAGGCAGAAGGTCCATTTTTGGGTCCTGTCCTACTAAACATATATTTTTTTCTGTAATTTGACAGAATTTTTTTTCTTCTGCAACTGCTGACACAGGATGTTTATCAACGGCAATACAGCCAGGTCACGGCTTCACTTGCTAAGGTCAGTATAAAAGTTTAGTAACGAATTCTGAGAGATGGTATGCTGTATTTAAAAGATTGCTGTATTTAGGCAAAATGCTAATGTTCTAAATGAACACCGTTTTACTAAGGACCTTGTCATTTGCGCTGAGAATGATGTGAGCTATGAAACTGCTTCCTACACAATCCAGAGGTGTTACAACAATATAGTGTATAAAATCATTCTCCATTAGGTATAGATCTTTCTGTGCCTGCCCATTACACATTAAGATTCTCAGTCATACTGCATATAACAGAGTGTAGGTACAAAATACTCTAAATGAACTCCGGAAGCTTGAAAAAGCTTAGAAGGTGTTTACAAGGACTGGTGGTTCACACTGTCATCTATATGATCTAAGATTACAGATTCTGGACATTATTTGATAACCTACACACTGCAAAGGAAAAACCTCTGCTTGCCATGTATAAAATGCTCAAGATATTTAGTACCAACTGGGTTGGTGTGCTGGTCTATAGACACTTTTCAGTTTGAACCAGACAAATCAGGCAGTGACAGCATTCATTAATTACATACACACAAAATAAATCAATAATACAATCATACAAGAAAAAAAAATAATTAATATAATAATAAAGAAAACATTTAAAAAAGAAGATGAGCACATTCTAGTACACATTCATTTGTAATTCTAAGGAATTTCTCGGGAAAGCACAACATTTTCTTTTTTCATTTAGGTTTCCAGTATTATGGAATAAATTACCAGTATCTTAGGTTTTCTAAACCACTTAACAGCTTTAAACATAAGTTGGATGAGTACATGGGTGACTTTAAATTTACAGGAAGTCAAAAGGGCAACAAGTGCTTCAATGGTTGTCATCGTGATATACTGTTTAGTTTATGAATTTATGACATAAAATTACCAGACAAAACATATTTATTTCCTCTCCAACTACAAAGTACATCTTGCCAATCATTTGATACTTTAGTTATTATTTGACCCCATACAGTTTAGCATACCTAAGCTACGGAAGCTTAATATTTATTTTTGCTAGAAAACTGTCTTTAAGGACCATCTGTGTGCACAAGTGGATGATATACCACAGAATATAGAAAATGAAGGAGAGAGTTGCAGGTTCTGCAACTGGACACATTTAAGGTCACTCTGGGTAGTGAGACTGAAGAATGCACCAAAGCAGAAAGGGCTAATAAATAGGCTGAAGTGAATGCCAGGCAGGACTGGTTTGCCATGCTGTAGACGTCATGAACAAGAGGCATTAAACCTCAAGCTAATAGACAGGCCATGGACAAGATGCATCAAACCTGGGATGGGAGATGTATTTCATGTTTAGGACACTTAAGGTTAGAAACTTAATGGTAAGTCAAAGCAAACACATCCCTGGCTGTACAACTTAGGATGCAAGTTGGAGGTGCAAATACCGGATGGAAAAGGCTGCATCAAGAAACTTAGAAGCATCTTTTCTGCAGAACATCAGCAATGTCTTTTACTATACATGAGTCAGAGGCAGAAAGACACATTCACTCTGAATGAGCATGAAGACAATGACAACCTCTTGGACAGACAGAATGGAACTGCCAGATTTGATACCAGACAAAGCATACTCTCTTGTTGGACACAACTTCCAGTGGACAGCTAAAAGAGATGGTCTATAAATTTAAAATCGTTACAGTTTTGGACCTGGACAGCCTCTCAACTAGAATTTTACTGCAAATGTGGTTGAATTTCTTCAAGACACACTTACAAGGTAATAAATGGCACCTTGAAGGGGGAAGGACTTGGCAAAGACAAAAGTGAGATCTACTATCCTGAAACTAGGTGAAGACCCTTGAAACACAGGTTCATATCAACCCACCTCAATACTATGCACTGAATACAAAATACCTAATGAACTCTTGGTTTCCTAGTTTGTCTGTTCTGATATCAGGCCTGACAGACAGTGCAGTTTACTAATGGGAAGTGAACCCAAGAAATGTGAAAACACAGATGCTAATTTTAAAGGCCAACAAAATTAAAAATTCCCAAGTCTTACAGCAGAAAAGGCCATTCATCTTCATTGCATTACACAGGCTTAGGTTTCTCCTCCAACTAACCGAAATCCTGAAAATGTTATATTCTAGGGCTAAGAAAAAGTTGAAGTTCACTTTATAAAAAGTACAGTTGTGTAAAATCTTACCATAATGGTGGATGTCCTTGCCTTCACCGCTGCAGTATTCATTACAAATGGGATTCCCTGCCATGAAGCCCACCATCCGGCCAGTTTACCAAAGCCTACCGTTGCTTTAAGGTACACTGAACGTCACCTACACACACCTTGCATAGCATAGGGCATAAAGATGACGCTCAGGCATACCATCCTCAGAAATGATTGGTTTTCCTTGGATTGCTTTTCCTACAGGGGCAAAGAGAACCTGCACAACCACGAAGGAAAAAAAGACTAGGGTATGGAGGAAGGGAGGGAATACTGCAGCGGTGAAGGCAAGGACGTCTACTGTACTGGTAAGATTTTACACAACTGTACTATGTCCTTACATTCATTAATGCAGTATTCATTATGAATGGGGGAGTGCCAAAGCCCAAGAAGAAACTAGGGGGGGAGGAAGCAGCAGCTGAGCCCTCTAAGAGGCGATGAAGAATGGCATCAGCAAAACCAGCCCTAGCCCTGGAGATACCACCCAACTGGTAACGTTTGGTAAAGGTATGCACTGAAGTCCAGGTAGCAGCTTCAAGAATAGAATTAGTGTCTAAGCCTCTGAAAAAAACACCAGAAGAAGCTACAGCTCTAGTAGAATGAGCCTTTACAGGAGGAGGAACACTCGCCATGAAAAGTGAAACAAAAGGAAATAGCCTTTGAAATCCAAGTGTGCATGGAAACAGCTAAACATAAAGACCTAGGATGAAATGAAATAACTCGTCTGGTTTTCTGATAGCTTTAGTTTTATTCAAACAAATTTTGAGCTGTCTATGCGCATCTAAGGTATGCAGCACCTTCTGAATGTCAGACTGCTGAGGGGGGAAAAAAGTACGCAAATTAATAGACTGATTAAGTGACAACTCATTAACCACCTTGGGCATGAAATAAAGATTAGTACACACAAGGATACCCTGTCCTCATGAAATATCAAAAAAGGTGGACAAGCCATAAGGGCTTGCAGCTCAGACACCTGTCTGGAAGACATAACAGCTAACAAAAGAACTGTCTTCCAAGAACAATGTTGCAAGTAAGCTGAAATAGCAAGCTCAAAAGGAGCCTGCGTCAATTTTTCCAGAATTAAATTAAGATCCCAGGGAGGAGGAACAGGCTTCTTGGGAGGTCTAATATTAAGGACACCTTTAAGAAATTACTTAGATTCAAATCTGGAAGCTAATGGGGGAGTTAAAGGCAGACAAGCAGAAAGAACTGATGAGGGCCTTAATAGAATAGGCCAAACCAGCACTGAGCAACTCACACAAATAAGACAGAACTAAAGGAACATCCACAGAAAGTGGGTGCAGGTCATGAGAAAGACACTAAACAGAAAACCTCTTCCATTTAGACAAGTACGATTTCCTAGTAGTAGGTTTCCTAGACTCCTGTAGGACCTGCAGCACATCCTCAGAAAAAGGTGTCTGAGGGATCAAAACCCTATCATCCACAGTATCAACTGAAGCATGGACAGGTGGGGATGGATAAGAGACCCCTTGCCTTGTGTGAGGAGATCCACCCTGTGAGGTAACTTGTGATGATTACCCTTAGCTAGATGCAGAAGTACAGTGAACCAGTGCTGTTGTGGCAAAAAGGGAGTCACCAACAAGATTTTGGGAGCATCCTGTTGAATCTTGAACGGGACTCTAGAAATGAGGAAGGGATTGGAATGTATAAAGAAATATCCTCTTCCAAGAAAATGAATGGGCATCCACCTTCCACACCAGAGGACCTGGGACTCTGGCAGAAAATAGAGAAACTTGTCTGTTCATAGAGGAGGCAAAGAGATCTACTTGAGGAATACCCCACTGGTGAACAATGTCCAGAAACACATCCCTGTGAAGCGTCCCTTTGTGGAATTGAGTGAAGGACCTGCTCAAAGTGTCTGCCACAGTGTTATGATCTGAAGGAATATAAACTGCCTGTAGAGTCACCTGATACTCGATAGCCAGATCCCATACCAGAAGTGCCAGCCGGCAAAGAAGTAAGATCTTGTTCCACCTGTTTGTTGATATGACACATAACTGTGGTACTGCCTGTGAATACCTTGAGAGACCCCGGACAGAAGAGAGAATGAAAGGCCTTAAGAGCCAGCATACGAGCTGTCATCTCTTTGATGCTGATTGCTCCTTCCGCTAATGAGGCAAACACACTCCCTGAACCCTCAGGCAGCCAAACGTTGCTCCCCATCTCACATCTGAACAGTCTATGAACAGATCCTGAGAGGGAAGAGGAGGTTGAAAAGGGAGTCCTGGATTTAGAGACAGCTGCTGAATCCACCACAGAAGTTCCTTCTGGAGACACAGGAGAAAATTAACTGCAAAGTCTAGAGGATGCACATTCTGAATGCACACTGACTTCAGAAACCACTGAAACTTTGGCATATGGAGTTTGGCCAGAGGGAGTACTGGAATGGTGGAAGCCATGAACTCCAGACACCTCAGAAACTCCCTGGCTGTAATGGAGGCCAGAGGAAGAAGTTTGAAAATAAGAAATGAGAGTTAAGGCATTTGGAGGAGGCAGTGATGCCAGCATTGGCACCATCTGAATCTGGAAACCCAGAAAGACATGATCCTGAGGAGGAGTCAGGGAAGGCTTTTTGAGGTTTATCGTGAACCCTAGGCTCTGAAGAAGAGAAATGGTAAAATGAAGATTTTGCAAAAGGACCTCTGCAGAGGATGCCTGAATCAGCAGGTCATCCATGTAAAGAAATATGTGGATCCCTTTAAGCCTGCAAAAAGCAATCACAGGAGCAAGGCATTTGGTGCATAACCTTGGGGCAGTAGAAAGGCCAAAGGGCAAAGCTCAGAACTGAAAACGCCACAAAACAATAGAGAAATGAATGCAAAAATCTCCTGAAGAGAGGATGGATCGGAATATGGAGATAAGCATCTTTGAGATCCAGAGACACCAGAAAGGCCTGAGGGAGTAAGAGGGGAAAAGGGGACTGAAGGGACAACAGCCAAATGGAAGGCACCTTCAGAAAGGTGTTCAGATGAGAGGGGTCTAGCATAGGTCTCCAAGTACCTTCCTTTCTGGGCACTAGAAACATTCTTGGATAAAACCCTTTCCCCCTTTGGTACGCAGGCACCTTTTAAACAGTACCCTGAGACAAGAGATGTCAAAGAACCTCTGGGGAAAAAAGGAAATTGTTCCTGAGCATGCTGAGAAATGCTCATAAAAGGAGTACAGGAGATCCAGACCATGACATACCCCTGCCAAATGAATGACAGAACCTAAGAATCCTGGGTGATTTGGAGCCAAACAGGAAGAGAAAGAGAAAAGCAGGGAGAAAGAGGAATGTGGCTGGGAACAGGTGGGTAGTCAGACAGCACCTGGTTTGTCAGGAACAGAAGGCTTTAGAATCCTTGTAGACTGAGTGGCCTTAGCAGGAGGAGTCCGTTTACCACCCTTTTTACCTTCAGAAGGAAGGCAAGATTGCCTATGAACAAAGGCTTTTGCTGAACTTTAGGCACAGGAGAAACAAAGACATGTTTATGCTACTGTAAAACCTTCCCCTTGTCCTGAAGAGACTTAAATAAACTAGCAGCCGCTTCCCCAAACAAAAGTTTATTATCCAGAGGAGCATCCACCAACTTAGCCTTAATATAATTGGGTAAAGGTTGAAGCCTAAGCCAAGAATACCTCCTTAGAACTGAACCAAAAGCAGCAGCTTTAGAAGAGGCATCTGCTACATCATAGCTACATTTGACAGAATGATGAACTACTTGACAGGAAGTCCCTAGCAAGGAAAGAGCAGAAGATTTACTCAGTTTGAAAGATCAGAAAAAAGCTGACAAGCCTGAGAAAGAAGAGCCAACACATACCTAGAGATACGGGTCTGATAATTAACAGCCTTAAAAGCTAGGGTAGCTGATGTATAAACTTTCTTACCCAGCCTATCCATGGTTCTACTGTCCTTGTCAAAAGGCAGTAACTTGGATGAAGGAAGCAATTGAGATGGCTTATCAGAGGCTACAGACACCACAGAAGTGTCAGTAGCAGGACATCTAAACAAAAAGGAACAATCCTCAGGCACCCTATAAAACCTACCAGACTTCTTGGAAGCAGGGGTCAGACAATCTGTCACTTTAGAGGTACTGGAAAAAAACACCCAATAAAGCAGCCAAGGCATGAGGAATGGCCACAGGTTTAGGAGATTTCATATGCAGTAACTCATAGTACCTATTATGGATATCCGAAACCTGTGCACAATCCCACTTAAAAATTCCATCTTTCTACAGATAGTCTCCCCAAAGGAAATTTCCTCAGAAGGATTATCTTGAGTATGACAGTCCTCCTCCTCAGACCTGTAGTCTAAAGAATAAGGAATCTGGGTAGAATAAGCAAGAGATTCTTCATCAGAATCCAACTCTTCCTCAGAAGATTTCAATTCTCTGGGCCTTTTAGAGGAAGAAGAGGACCAAGGAGGAGCAGGAACGAAAACCCCTGGGTAAAGGCCTGCCACTCACTTTGTGGACCCCTAGGAGCAGAAGAAACATGATTAGTTTTCTGCTTCTTTTTTAAGGGTACGTCCGTTCAAGAAACCTGAGAAGGCACGGATTCAGAACTGCATTCCACAGCTGCAGTAGGAACTTCTTCCCTAAAAATAAACTGTGGAATCCCCCCAGACCCCCTAAAACAATCAACCATGGTTCCTCCTGAATGTCAGAAATGGATGCCTGCAAAGCCTCATCGGACATGCTGCCCACCAGATCCTCACTGGCCTCGAACCCAGATGCGGCAGAGGAATCTGACAACACAACCAGGTGAGTCTCCGGGTTTGTAATAACCTTGGGAGAAACTCCTGGCAGAGGCTGGACGGTGGAAGATTCCGGTCTTACCTTCTGCACCTTCTTCCCTGACAGTTGACCCTTGGGGCAGGAAGTTCCATCCACAGTATCTTTAGCAAGAAACTTAAGACACTGGTTCTCAAGATACAATGAAAGGGAAGAAAGCCTACTGCGAAGAGGTTTAGGGACAAACACCTGACAAACTGAATAAGAGGTATGGTCATGAGCAGATTCTAAGCAAAAAAGACACTTGTCGTGGTGGTCTTTATGGGGAATTCTTCTCCCACACTGGCATTTACCCTTCTTGGATGACATTAACCCCAAACAGCAAAACAATCAGAAAAAGAACAAAAAAAACCCAGTTGGGTACTTGTGCGCAACATTGAGGACTTCGGCAAACAGGAGTAATCACCAGAAAGCCAATCACCAGAATGCCAACAAATACAAAACCAGCAAAAAACAGATGGAGGTAAGAGACAGATGATTAAAAACAGCATTCAGACTGGTGGCAAAGAAGTTCTGAGGATGGTACATTTGAACGTCACCTCCAGTGCTATGCAAGAAGTGTGTAGGTGGCATTCAGTGTACCTTAAAGCAAAGGTAGACTTTGGTAAACTGGCCAGATGGTGGACTTCATGGCAGGGAATCCCATTTGTAATGAATACTGCAGCGGTGAATGTAAGGACATCGCTCCACTACCTCACTGTGCTGGATGAACATATCTCAACCAAAATTTGCATGTTAAAGTCTGCTGCCCTGAGGAGGTCACTTTCTCTAACAGGGAGAAAAAAGAAACTCATTTTGAGAAAAAAAAAAAGTGAACAGCCAGCAATAAGTGGGTGACCTGACATAATAAAGCTACCTTAAAAAACAGTACAACAATAATAACAGAATAACAAGTAAAGGTATGCAGTAAAAGGAAACATCTCTTCCTCTTCCTCAGTGGTAGTTCCCTGAACACCACTGTGACACCAGGGTACTGGACACTAAAGATCCTCAAGTGGCTATTGAAGAATTTAGTCACAATGCCATGGGCTCCCCAGTCATATCAGTGGTGGTGCTGTAACAATTATTTAAGGCTAGTTGACATTCAAAAGGAGACTTGGTCTCTACCATATACAACCCCCGAACACACACACACACACACACACACACACACACACACACACACACACACACACACACACACACACACACACACACACACACACACACTGCTGCAAAAAGACATGAAACATTCTCCGTCTGCATAGCTGTTTTCCACTTACACTGATAAATCTCTTTTTAGCATACAAAATAACAGATCACTGGCTGAAGGAAAAAAGATACAGACATGAAAAGAGGTACTGAAACTGCCCATCCACAGTTGCAGACCAACACATTTGTTTGTGTCTTTCGTCTTTTCCCGGTTAGGGGTCGCCACAGCGGAACTCCAGTCCGCTAAGGATTGGTAGTGGATTTTTACATCCCGGGTTACCAGCCCTGATGCACAACCTTCAACGAAGGCACGCCCCATTTATGTATGCCTCCACACAGAAGACGCTCTAGCTGAGAATCAAACAGGACAACGTCTTGCTATGAGGCGACAACGCACCACCATACAGTCATTTAATTTCTAAGGTGCTTAAGAAAACTATCTATAATTTGATGACAGATGACATGGCACAGTATGAAATGTTCTATGCTGTGCAACGTGTTCAGATCGAGATGCCATAATGGTCACAAGATATGAATTAGGCAAACTCTGCCTTGCCACCTCTAAGCCCTTGACCAGTCTGTTATGCCTTTCAACCAACAAACCTGAGACAGGGTTTGATTCTACATCACTTACAAGTACCTGTTAGCTGTAAAGGAGAGATGAACAGACCAAATGAAAAATGAGAATATTTCAGACCATAACCATGCAACAGTCTACGTTGTGTCTGGGTCTGTTATCGCTACTCTAAATCCTTATGAGAAGAGCAGCACTAATGAGCTCAATGTGTACGGATGGCTGTGTTTCCATCAGTTCTGTAGCCATGGCACTAGACATGTCAGATCAACTGCAAAATGGATTTGGGAATCCTGAAGAATGCCCTGGCAGCAACAGGCTTATCTTGGAACACCGGAAAAATTAAGCTGGTAATTAGGAAAGATAATAATGACTGCATCTACCTTAACAATGGTACTGTTGGCAAAGGTGTGTGAACTGAACTGATGACGCTACAAATATTCAGGTTTCTGCCTGGGCAACAGGAAGACCATCACCCATCACATTATCAGGGTCAAAAGTAAGATGACACAGCAATAGCAACAGCTTGCTTTAATGTGCAGTCTGTAATGCTACTCTGTCAGTGAGGCCAGACTTCATGTTGATTCTTTTGTTATCATTTGGTGGACCTGCTTTGACAACTTCAAGGGAAGGATGTAACCTACACCAAGAGTATCAGCCTTGCTGTTGGGATTAACTGTGATCACAGACATGAAGAGGTGCTGACACACACTGAGTTCACCCCTACTTCCAAGTCATTTATACTCTCTGCCACAACTACTGCCAACCTACTATACTTAATTATCCAATCCCATCAACCCACCTCACACTATCCCTCCTATTTCCCTTTACAACTCCACTCACCTGACTGAGCTAAGCAGATCAGCATAACTGACTATTTCCAAACACTCCATCTTATTCCATCTAACAATAAAGTTATTTTAATTACTCACTTAGCCACAGCCACTATAACAGCCATCTATAAACTAGTACCTCCTCCACAATAGGTCTCACCCACACAGCTACAAACAATACACCACACATTATACTCCGAACATTATTCACCTTATACTGTTTCACACACTCCCTTTTTTAACACAGCTAATATAGTAAACAATCCACACCACTACCCTAACACAAGACACCTTACATCACTACCTTACATCATTCCCCACTCAGAAATCATACAAAAACTTACTAAGCTAAGCATCAACCCCTATATCACTAGATGGGTTGCAAACTGGCTCACGGGTAGAACCCACAGTGTGAAAGCTGACTCCAAGTCAGACTGCTGACAGTCACGAGTGGAGTCCCACAGGGTTCAGTCCTGGGTCCTCTCCTGTTTGGTATCTACGTCGCTGAAGTCTTGGCCAACATGAAGGGACTCTGGCTGCCAAAGTTTTCAGACGATTGCAAGTTGGGAGCTATTATTACCTCCCCAAGTGATGTTGACATCCTACAGAAAGGCCTCATTGAGACCAACAACTGGTGTCAGAACCATGGCCATAAGAAATGCCAAAAAATGTGACGTCATCCCCTTTCGGAAAAACCCAGTTCCCATGAATTACCACATCGATGATAGTCCACTGAACACAGAAGGCGTTATAAGAGATCTGGGAACACAGGTTGACAGCAAGCTCTCTTTTGACCACCACATTGCCACTGTGGTCAGAAAGTCCTATGTGGCACATTTCATTACCAAGGGTTTTGCATCCAGGAAGAAAGAGGTAATTGCCTCCCTCTACTCTTCCTTCATTAGGCCAATCATTGAGTACAATGCCCCATTTGGCATGTACCACACTAAACACCTGCAACAACTGGAGAGGCTGCAAAAGTACCTCACAAAGAGGATCCTAGGCCTTAAACATCTGTCCTATATGGACAGACTAAAACACTCCCTCTTTCTCATATCACCTACTTAGAGGCGATCTCTGCTTGATTTCTAAAAGCCATGTCTGACCCAGCTCTGCTAGAAATGCTACACCTAAAGAAATCCCAATTCCCTCCGCACCACATGCTCCAGAGACCTCAACCTCATTACCACAATCAACAGAACATGCATAACCCAGACTGCCCATGCTATGGAATAGACTTCCTATACATGTCAAGCAGAGCACTTCACTGGCCCTCTTCAAGAGGAATCTTGATGAGTGGATAGGAAATACAAAATTCACCCCGGTGATCAGTCCAGTGGCTTTACACGACAGAGGCACTAGGAACTAAGGTCAGGTGGCACGATGCCAGGTTAATCCTATGGGCTAGGCTTGTATAGGCTCCAAGGCCATTAGCCTAGTACACAGCTATGAACCCATGAACCTCTTTCCCACTTCAACACTAACTCTGTCTCTCACACTTGGTCCCACCACATCACTAACCAATTAATCCAATATTTCTCTTCTTGCACCCCAATATTTTTTTCTTTAATACTCTTTATTATCCTAACTCCTTACCATACACACCTCTCACCTAAACATGCTTCCCCTTACTACCAAACCCTTTCATACACTCATTCTCCATACCCTCACCACTACACCTTTAATATTCTTCTCTTGCAGTACTTCAGATCATATTTAACTACACAATCAGAATTACCCACCACTACATACAATACATGTCCCCAATCCAATACTTCACTACTATTGCTCCCAATACCTACAACATAACCAACATAGGCTATCTTCCTATTAAATTTCTCTCACTGATCCCAAAAACTCATACTTCTTGCAAACACACCAAACTCATTCTTAAACTCCATAAACTTCTGTTACACATTAATACAATATTACAACTCTCCGGGGACATCCACCCCAACCTAGGACCCAGCACATTACATCAGCAGAATTCCATCCCCACTCCTTCTCCACCTTTTACTAACTTAACCCATCACAGTAACTCTGACCTGCTAATTCTAAACATGAATGTAAGGAGCATATCAAATAAGGTCCACGATCTACATGCCAATCTTGCTCTGTACTCATCTGATATGGTGGTACTAACTGAGACTTGGTTAAACACCAATCAATAGTAATAATTAGATTCTTCCTCCTGGATATAATATCCTACGTAAAGACAGACTAGCTAAAAAAGGAGGTAGGGCAGCAGTTCTATGTAAAAACAACCTAAAGGTACATACTCTAGATTTGACTATTCCCAACCTTGACAGGGCAGAAATATTACTCTTCAAACTAGAAATAAACTAAAAAAAATGCATTAACATAAGAGGATGCAACATCCCTCCAGAAAACAATACAACTACCATGGAAAATATACTGCATTGGATATCCAACTCAATGCCACAAGAAACTATCATTATGGGGGACTTCAACCATTGATTGGCTAACCTGCTCCTCTCAAAACCCCACAAACTTTATCAACCTATATGGATTTACTCAAATCATCCAATCCCCCACAAGGATAGATAAGGCAACAAAAAAGGAATCAACCCTTGACTGGACACTCATAAATAGACCTACCCAGTCCTGCCAGTCTGGTTGTCACTCTGGCAGCCTAAGTGACTATCAACCAACCTTTCTACTTAGGCATAGATTTCATCATAAGCAATTAACTTACTATTTGATAAGAAACAAAAAGCATTTTAATACCACCAATTTCCTATCAGCATTACAAACCTGTAACTTGAACACCCCTAAAGCTACTTCCCCTAGATGAAGCGGTTCAGTTCTTCCACAATTCCTTTTTTTTTTTTTAAGATATCCTGAACACACATGCACCTCCTAGAAACACTGAAACCAAATCAAAGGCTACTCTTTGGCTAACAAGAGACTAGGTCTTTGCTATTAACTAGAGATGATGCCTAGAACCACTGGCTTGCCACCAGGTCCCAAGCATCAAAACAATCATTTGCAGGTCTCCATAACAAAGCAAAATAAAAAAATCTGTTAAACAAGATAAAATTAATTACTACTAGAATATACAAGTGAAACACCAGTAAACCCGCCAAAAGTACTGAGCAGCCATTAACAATATTTTCCTCCGAGGAAAATCTGCCACACCCTCACCATCAACCAATACCACCACTGAAGCCATTGCTACCTAATTCAATAAATATTTCACTGAATCCATAACTAACTTATCTAATCTTCTAGACTCCCCCACCTCCACTGAATCATCCAAGACCAACCTTAACAATTCCTCCTTTTCATTCAAACCAGTCTCCATCAACAACATAAAAAATTTCTTAAACTAAAACGCACAACCCTAGCCCCAGACCAACTTCCAGTGGAATATCTGCAAATTGCTGCCAATGCAATAGCCTTTCCTGTATCCATCCTTGTTAACAAATCAAATCAGAAAGTAAAGTCCCAGCTATTTGGAAAATCCCCCACATAATACCCCTACATAATGGTGCTAACACCACAGAACTGACTAATTATCAATCAATAGCCATATTATCCCCTATCTAAAATCTTTGAAAGGTACATACATAAACTAATCATGATTACCCACACACACAAACTTTTAACAAACACCCAGCACAGATTTTGCCCGTCTACTACTGCATTAATGTCCTTTACCAGTACAGTAACCCACCACAGAAACAATGGCAAAGTTGTATCTATCTTTCTTGACCTTTCTAAGGCCTTTAACATGGTCACATATAGTAAACGTATCCAAGTTCTTTGCAAATTTAACATCAGTCCACCATCTATTTCTTGGTTGGAAAGCTATTTATCAGATTGCCATCAGGCTGTCCAATGGCAGAACGACCTCCCCCCTCTTCTCCCAGTTACTATAAAAGTTTGCCAAGGCTCCATTCTAGGACCCCTACTCTTTTCACTTATTACTAACAATCTACACACTTCCGCTCTTCATTTATTACTAACAATCTACACACTTCCACTCTTCCTACTTCTGTTATCCAATATGCTGACAATTCTACCTTCATCTGTTCTGCTTCTTCCCCACACAAACTCCAGTCAATTACACAGGTCTCCTTTCCTCAGTTGAAGCATGGCTTAGAAACTCAAAGCTAATTCTCAACCCTAACAAAACAAAACATCTATTTTGCCCAACAAGATCCACCAGTACAAGCCTCTCCTTCAATATTATGCCCATGAACAAAAAAGTACAGTTTTGCACCTACAATAAATGTAGATGTTCGAGTGTTTAACCCTGCTGCAGTCATCATACTTGGGTTATCCTGCCGTCAGGCAGTCCCGCAGTCGGCCCGAGTTCCAAAGTCTTGGTCCGGCGTCGGTTGCTGTCGCTTCTTCCCTGACATCAGTGCGCCAGGGGTATATAAGAGGCATCCAACTCCATTTTCTTCAGTTTTTCTTGCCCCAGATGTCAGGTGCCCCCAATAGGTAAGCAATATATATATATATATATATATATATATATATATATATATATATAAAAATAAAACAATACCTTTAGGCACAAGCAAATACACCACAGAGGTTGTATAGGATAGAGTGGTATAGATAAGTTCAGCTAGTTCAGAGGGGATGGAGGGAGGGTAACCTGGACTGCAGCAGGTTGAACACTCGAACATCTACATTTATGGTAGGTACAAAACTGTACTATGTTCATCGTGTTACCCTGCTGCAGTCATCACACTTGGGTTGAATCCCAAAGCTAAGGATGGGAGGTGGAGTTAAACAGGGTTAGAAGAAGAAGCTAGTAGGCCCTGCAAAACTGCAGTGACAAAACCAGCTCTAGTCTTAGAATATAGAGGTAAGTGACAGTGTTTGGTGAAGGTGTGCACTGAACTCCAAGTTGCAGCTTCCAGAATATCCTTGGTTGGCACTCCCCTGAGAAAGGCTGCTGATGTAGCTGTAGCCCTGGTGGAGTGGGACCTAATGTTTGCAGGTACCGGTTTCCCATGATGCGTGTAGCAGAAATGTATGCAATGTCCTATCCATTCAGAAATGGTCTATTTTTAGATAGCTTTTCTTTGTGATCCTGTAGCATAGGCTACAAAGAGCTGGTCAGATTTTCTGAAAGCCTTAGGTTTATCCAAGTAGTAATGTAATTGCCTGTGAATGTGCAGGAGTCTTTCTCCTTTGTTCTGAGGATTTGGGAAAAAGGTGGGCAAATGAATGGTATGGTTTGGTTTAGGGCCACACTGGATACCACCTTTGGCATAAAGGAAGGGTTAGTTCACAGAGAGACTCTGTCTTGATGAAAAATGAGGAAAGGCTCCACTGCCATTATTGCCTGTAGCTCTGAGACTCTTCTAGCTGAGGTTATTGCTAGTAGCAGGGCAGTTTTCCATGAAAGAAATTTTAAATCAGCTGAAAAAGCTGGTTCAAAGGGCGGCAGTGTAAGCTTTTCCAGAACAAAGTTGAGATCCCAAGTAGGTGTTGGTGCTCTCCTTGGTGGTCTTATGTTCTTAGCCCCTCTGAGGTACTGTCTTAGGAGTGGATGTGAGAATAAAGGAGGATCCATGTTGTAATGAGCTGAAATTGCTGAGGCGTGGATCTTAATAGATGAAAAGGAAAGTCCTTTGTGCAACATCTCGGTTAAATATTGTGGAATTTGAGAAATGTTTTGATCAAGGGGATTTTGGCCTATAGCCTGGTTCCAGGCGCAAAATCTTTTCCATTTGTCTGAATAGGTTTTCCTGGTGCTGGGCCTCCTGGCCTCCAGAATGACATTCATAACAGCTTTGGATAGAGGTGCTAGCTGGTTGTTTAGGTAATTTGCCATGCAGCCAGGTTTAAAGTCTTGAGCTGGCTGTGTAGACTCTGACTGTCTCACTGGGTGAGCAGGTGAGTTATTTGTGGTAAAATCCATGGTGGGCCATGTTCCTTAGAACTGGATACCAATGCTGGTGTGGCCAGTCTGGTGCAATGTATCATTTGTGGCCTCTCTAATCTGACTTTCAGCAGTACCTTTGCTAGAAGAGGCAGTGGAGGAAAGGCATACACCGTTAATGTTTTCCAACTGAATGAGAGGACGTCCACTTTCCAAGCTTGTGGATGGAATGTCCTTGTGCAAAATTTTTGAAGTTGGAAGTTTTGGGGGCTTGCAAACAGATCTATGTCTGGGCATCCCCATTTTTGAGCTATCATTGCAAATACTTGTGGATCTAGTTTTTCGTGTGGATCCATGATGTTTCTGCTTAGGTCATCTGCCAATGTGTTTTTCTTTCCTGGCAGGAATTGTGCTTCTAATTGAACAGTGCAGTGTTCCACAAGGTCATTGCTTGCCTGCATAGAGGGTAGGAATGTGTGCCCCCTTGCTTGTTTATGTACCACATTACTGTGGTATTGTCCGTCTTTATTATTAGTTGTCCTGGGTGTAAGAGGTCCTTGAAAGCTGTTAGGACATTCTGTACTGCTAGCATTTCTTTTTGATTGATATGCAGATGCCTCTGATCTGTAGTCCATTTGCCCTGAATGCACTGTCCTGCCATGTGTGCTCCCCAGGCATAGTCCGATGCATCTGTTGTCATAGTTTGCCTGACTGTGGGTAAGGTGAAAGGCTGACCCTTGTTGAGGTGACATGTCTGTGCCCACCATAGACACTCCTGTTGAAAGCAGGGAATGAGTGGTATCATTGTTTCCAAGCTGTGGCTGTGCTGAGTCCATACGCTTTTCAGGTACCATTGTAATTTCCTCATATGCAGTTTTGCAAATGGTATTAGTAGTATGCAATATGCCATCAATCCAAAGGCCTGCAAAATTTTTCTTGCAGGGAGTTGGGTCTTTGTTGCCATTATTTTGAAGTATTGAGTCAGCTGTTGTTGCTTGTCTGGCGTGAGATAAGCCATCTGGGCCGTTGTATTCAAGCTGGCACCCAGGAATATTATGTTTTGTGAGGGCACTAGTTTTGATTTCTTTTCGTTTACTGTGTACCCTAGGCAACTTAGAAGGTGTTTGACAAATGCCAGATGCTTTAAAAGAATGTCCTTGCTTTCTGCTTGAATAAGGCAGTTGTCCAGGTATGGGTATATTTGAATTCCTCTTTGTCTGCAGTATGCAATTACTAGTGCCAGGCATTTTGTGAAGACCCTGTGTGCAGTAGATAAGCCAAAGGGCAGTGCAGAGAATTGATAATGCTTTGAACCTGCAATGAAGTGGAGGTATCTTCTGAAATTTTGTCTGATAGGGACATGCAGGTATGCCTCCTTGAGGTCCAACGTTACTAGCCAAGCATTCTTGCCCAGCATGGGAAGAAGCTGCTGTAGTGTTAGCATCTTGAATTTTGGTACTTGCAGAAAGGTGTTCAGAATTGAAAGATCCAGAATGGGTCTCCATGCTCTGTCCTTTCTTGGGACTAGAAAGAGTCTTGGAGTAAAAATCCTTGTCCTTGTCCTTGCTCCTGTGTAGGCACCTGTTGAATGTCCCTCATGTCCATGAGAGCTGTAATTTGTTTTTGTGCCTCTGCCCACTGATTTGGTGGCAGGTTTGGCATTCCTTTTATCCTTGGTAAGGTATGAAAGTGGAATCTGTATCCTTGAAAGACAATGTTTAGGACCCATTTATCTTTTGTGATGATGTGCCAGTTGTCTGCATAAAATGCTAATTTTCCTCCCAAGGGAGCTGCCAGGAGAGATTTGCTTGGTGGTTTGAGGATTGAGTCATTGTGTTTGTCTTCTGCTAGCTAGGGGCCTGTCTTCTTCTCCTTTCTGGGTAGCAGTACCCCATTGGCGAGGTTTGTAAGGACCTTGTGACTGACCTCTGCCCCTTGGGCATCTGTATTTGCCCCTCTGTGATCTGTCAGAAGCTGGAAAGGACCAGTTTTTCGTTGGCCAATTTCTGCTGAAATGAGGGGGTTGTACCTGCAAAAAATCCTTGAAAGTCTGCATAGACTTTGCCTTATCCTCCATTTTCTTTAAAACCTCTTCTGCTTTGACACCAAATAATACATCCTGCTGAAAAAGGTGCATCCAATAATTTTGCTTTAACATGATCAGGAAGGGTTTGTTCTTTTAACCAAGCATGGCTACCTATGACAGAGCCAGTAACAGCTGCTCTACAGGAAGCTTCCAATGAATCAAATCCACATTGTAAAGTATGTTTGCCCACCTGTTCAGCTGCATGCAACAGATCCTGCATTTCCTTGAATTGAGACTGTTCAGTATGTGTGCTCATTTTTTGTTTTAATTGAGACATTAGGAATTGCTGATATTTCAGCATGTGAAACTGACAATTTAATGCTCTCATAGCCAGAGTTGCAGAGGTGTATATTTTCTTTCCCCATCTATCTAGGGCTCTGGAATCCCTTTCAGAGGGCACAGGATTTTTAGTCATAGAAGTTTTAGCTCCCTTAGGAACCTGGGAAATTGTTTCTGGGTCAGCCACAGGGCTTTTATAAAGGAATTTGTGTGAGTCAGGTACTCTGTAGCATCTGTCTGGTTTGGCTGGAGCAGGAGGTAGGGAGTCTGGATTTAGACTAGACTCCAAGTAAACATCATCCACAATATCTAAAACTGGAGGGATAGCAAGAGGTATGTGCTGGGGTAGTAAAAGGAACTCTCGGAGCCTTTTCTTACAATCAGAGTAGTCCTGGCCTTCCCAGTGGAAATGTTCGCTCATGGTATGTAAAGTTTCCCCAAAGGAGTAGTCTTCAGGGGGAGATGCTGAGGGAATGGAGTCTTCAGCATCAGAGTCTTCATAAGGTGGAAAAGTGTAATCCTGTTCCTCAGAAGAATCTGAGGAAAATGAAACCTGGTCAGAGGAAGTATAATCCTCCTCTTGTCTTGGTCTTTTATCAGGAGGGGGATGGGAACCCCTGATTAGGGTAATCAAATCTTCAGCCATCTTAAGCATCTGTTTCTTATGCATGGGGCCTTGAACTGTAGACTGATGTACAGTCTTCTTTGGTTTTAAAGGAGTTTTAAGCTTAGCATAAGATTTAATGGTGAGTGTAGTTGGTCTGAAGACACCTTCTGCAACCGAAGGTGTTTCCACTGCACCGGGATCTACTTCTGCTCCAGTGTCGGAAGGGCCTAATGAAGATGGCTGCATCGGCCTAGTAGACTCCGCTTGAGAATCCGCAGCTGTCTGGGGTTCCTGTTCTGTGGTAGTCAGGGGCTGCATAGGCGCCTCACTAAAAACCAGAGAACTAGCGACAGGCCCAGCAGAGGCCTCGGAGTCTGGCTTGTTCCTAGGCTGCCTGTCCTTATCCTTGCGTTTTTTTATGCATGCCGGTCGTCAGCTGCTCCGACGGCATGATATAATTAAATTTCCTACCAAAGTAATGTGTGAAGTCAAAACGGTGTTTGATAGTTCGTTTATTAAACCTAGCACAAAACTGACAACCTGTGACGTCATGGTCATGGCCTAGGCAAGGAATACAATAGGAATGGAAGTCCTTATGAGGTATTTGCTTCCCACAAGAAATGCAATTGTTAACTTTTTCTGACATCGGACTGAGGCAAGAAAAGGTTCCCCAACGGGGTACTTAGCTTTATGGAAGACTTCAGACTGAAATTCAAATCGAAAATCTCAGGTGTCGGCTGACCGGCACTTGCGAACTGCTTCTGCTTCGGGCACCGCGCGGCAAGAAAGACTGAAGAAAATGGCGTCTGATGCCTCTTATATACCCCTGGCACACTGACGTCAGGGAAGAAGCGACAGCAACTGATGCCGGACCAAGACTTTGGAACTCGGGCCGACTGCGGGACCACCTGACGGCAGGATAACCCAAGTGTGATGACTGCAGCAAGGTAACACGATGAACATCCATCATTTCTCCAGCAACTCATACTAAACGTTTAGGTGTCGAAATTGACTGTAATATGAAATTTGACATGCACATCTCCCAGACCATAAAGAAAGTGCATAAAAAATAGGGGTTCTCTATATAAATAAACATTTCCTTACTAAACAGTCTAAATCAGCCATTGCATGCACCCATCTCATATCTACACTCAATTATGCCTCCCCAGTACTCACAAACTTAAAGACTGATTTAGCCAAACGCTGTTTCTGCTACAATAAAATACAAGTTTGCAACAGACTCCCCTTCCAGGTTACATCACTGTTTAGCAATTAGACAACTTGAGCTTCCCCATCTCCGACTCTATAACCAACTGATCTTTGTCCATAAAATCCTGCACTAACCTGATAAACCCCCCCCTCCAAAATTTAATAATTCCATACTCACACAATTGGTTGCTATGTTCAAGTAATACATTATTATTGCAGGTAACAAAAGCCAACAATGCAGCTGGTGATTCCCTCTTTTGCAACTTCATATCCAAAAAATGGAATGCTCTGCCCCATAACATAGCATCCGAGTTCTCTTTAACAATGTTTAAACATATGCTGAAAAAACTGGCAGCTACTTGGCTATGTTCCTGCACCAACCCTAGCTAGCTCATCCTCTATGTCTGGAGCTGTCTAACCCACTTGCATTAACTTAACTATCAAACTACTAACCACAAGTATTCCAGGTCTCTGTTTTCTCAGTTCCAGCTCACTCCGCTATACAATACACCTATCACACTAAGTATTTTAGTGTATAATGTTTCTCAGACTGAAACTTATTAAAACTACAAAAGGATTTTTATTATACCCTTTACAGATGGATCTATGTATTATGTTAATACCTAAATCTGCAACATGGGGTGATCCCTGACAACTAAATATATAACCCCTGAACTGCTTTTACTGTTAGACTTTCTTTATTCACCACACTGTACATTGTATGTTGTTATCCTTCTTATACTTTTTCTACCTATAATTGAATAGTATTGTATCTTGTACTTCGTATCACTGTACTGTACATTGTACGTCTCAAAACTAACTCAAACTGCAATTGTATCTAATTTTGTATCTTGTATGTGGTGCTTTTCTCCCCAGGCCACCACTGAAAAAGGACCTGTGTCCAGTCGGACTTTCCCAGTTACCAAATGAAATATAAATAATAACAAATAGATACATAAATAAATCAATGTAGTGCACTGAGTGTACCAAGAGGGTTATACCTTAACAGAGAACTTGGCTATCAGCAGTTATGGGTTGCATATATGCTCCTATCAAATCAGACATGCAGCCGCACCTATCAAGAATTATGCATCCTACCTGCATGCCTTATCCTTCCAAAGACTGTATGTTCTGTATTCTGAATGCCTGATTTGTAACAAGCAACTTATTTGCATCCCATAGCCTGATGAAGAATGAATAAAAAGACTACTGTATTTACCTGATTAACAAATGAAAACACAACTATAAGCAGGGCAATGTACTTAGGAGATTTTCTAAGACTGACTCTAATGAAAAAACTACAGTTCACATGGATTTGCTAGCTAAGCACAAATTCTAAGTAAAAGGAATATGTAGAACAACCAGATGCAAGGCTGTTCAACAAAAGCCCAGCAGCTTTTGCTCTCATCAGACTTCCACAAGAGTCCATGTCCCTCTTCAACAAGACCTGCACCCAGGCCATACAAGAAATAAACTATTGACAAATCTCAATTTATGTTGGTACTTTTTCAGGAGGAAACACTTGTCAAAAGAAATTCACAGATGTATAGTAAGCTAACAACCACTACAGCCTTTATAAGCCTAGCCATACAAACGCAACCCAATTCTGTTCCCTTGGAACATGTGTGCCTTAATGGGTGGGGTGGGGGGGTGCATTTGTTAGCAGGTTGCTAAAAGGTGATGTGAGGGGGTATGTTAGTGAATGTTTACTGTTGGCCTATATCTATACGAGATATGGGGGCTAGATTGGGGATGAATATGTGATTTCCTATCCAACGGTCAAGATTACATTTGAATAGTTAGGGATGGACTCTGCTTCACACAGTTGGGGAGCCTATTCCA
The DNA here is from genome assembly GCF_019279795.1 of Protopterus annectens. Classification (NCBI taxonomy): domain Eukaryota; kingdom Metazoa; phylum Chordata; order Ceratodontiformes; family Protopteridae; genus Protopterus; species Protopterus annectens. Next base: position 318,724,587 of record NC_056730.1, on the reverse strand, counting down.
TATCCATAGCATGGGGATCCTTTGATTCACATATCTGTCTCACCAGCATGTTCTATTTATGTTGCTAGCTAAGTTCAGATCCTTGGCTCTACTGTTTCAGTTAATTTTGTGGATAAGCAAAAAGCTCCATCAAGGCTGGATCTTTATATGCCAAACACAAATCACCTCTCAGCAACCTATAAAAGATCAAGTATAGAGACAGGGCTCCAAGACAATCTGTATAGGGCAGTATATTAATACCCTACATTCTCTTGGTGTGGGCATTCCATCTGTTGCATTTGCCTAGTCAGATACATGCTGAAGGGGGCACTGTACTCAATGATGGGTCTGATAAGGGATGAGTAGAGTGGCACTATAACTTCCTTGGACCTGGATGCCATACCCTTACTTATAAGTTGGGTGACATAGAATGATTTTCTTACTACCTTGGCTACAAGTTGGTCAAACACAAGATTACTGTCTACATATGTTCCCAAATCTCTAACTACCAGGTCAGCTCTTAGGGGTGTTTTATCAATGGAGTAATTTGACTGGTAGACATTTTCCCAAAAGGCACTATAATGCACTTCTTTGCTGTGAGTTTTAATTTGTGGCTTTAGCACCGGTCCTTTGTCTGTGATAGACCCTCCTGCATGATGTTTGTGTCAAGGGAAGATTTTGATAGCTCTCAGTTTGCAGTCATCTGCAAACTTGGTAAGCCAGAGGCCCTTGACATTAGCCTTGACCTCTGTGAAATAGATGCCAAACAGAAGTGGGCACAGCACAGAGCCCTGTGGTAGTCCACTGGTGACCTGCCTCTTGGTGGAGGTAGTCTCCCCAATCAAACTTCTTGAGTCCTACCTGTGAGCAAGTTGGCAATCCAGCAGGTTGTGTAGGGATTTATGCCTAGTTCAGTGAGTTTGCCCACAATACAGGAGTGGAGTACTGTGTCAAATTCCTTAGCCAGATCTAGGTAGGTGGCATGCACAGTTTTCCCTTAATCCATCGCCTTGGTTACCTTCTCAGAAAAACTACCAGGTTAAGCAGGCATGACCTTCCTCTGACAAAACTAAACTGGGATGGGTCCAGTGTCCATGACAATTCATTCCATGGCTTTGCATATTAGACTAGTCAGACTAATAGGTCTGTAGTTTCCAGGGTCACAATGGTCCATCACTGTGAAAGGGGATGACCATTGCTGTCCTCCATTCGCTTGACAAGGAAAAGCCATTCAGATGAAGGAAAGTAATGTGTGGCAAAAAGCTGTTATGATACTAGGACACAGGTGGTTGTTGCTACTTTCGTGGGGACTGTAAATCAATGTAATGAAAACAATACAACTTTATATTTTTTTAAAGTACACTGCTTTTATCCAGATGATACGGAAGGGCTGTCCCACTTCTATAGTCACAATCTGCCTGGGATGAACATCAAATCTGTAAGGCATTTACAGAAGGATTTATATTGTTAAGTTATGGATGGAATTATTAACAGTTCTGCTGTTTTACTTAGAGGTCAGTTTGTTTTACAAAGGGCAAACCAGACCAAGTGGCAATACAGTCATGAACACCTGCAGTCAAATGAAATGCAGACTTCAGCACTAGTTACCAATCTGTGAGGTCACCCACTCATTCCCTCCAGTACAGCTCTTTTGATTGTGCACCTTTAACTCCTAGTGGGCGTGGCTTGAGCCTTTAAAAAATAAAGTTATCACCTTACAATTCTAACAAATACTCATTGACATAGGTCAAATATCAATACAATTGTGTTTGCCATCATGTATGCTTCAAGATAAAATATTCTGATACCTTGTACAGGGCATGGTTTTGGAATTATTAATGCAAATATGAACAAGCAATATTTGACGCCTAGAGGAGCAGTAGGAGGTAACTGCAGATGCACCTGGAGGCGTCACTCAGATGTAGAAGATGTTCTGAAATGCTACCAGTGCAAAATACCACTGGCTGAGGGAGAAGTATGGGTGATGGATGGAGGTTTCCCTTTGATGTGTCTGGGGGAGAAGTATGGGCGATAAACGGAGGTTTCCCTTTGATATGCATAAGAGAATAACGCCACATAAATCATGTTTATTTTCAATTATACAACGACCCCCCCATTAAATATTCAAAAAACGTGCACGCTAAATCAGAGTTATAGTAATGGAAAAAGGTCCAGTCAGCAACGGAGAACGCAAGATCTCCGTTGCTTCACACTGTCTCACTATGTTAAACAAGTTTAACATTTTAAAAAGCAATGGAAATTCTCCTTGCTTTTTAAAGCTGTCTCGCTGTTAAACTTTTAATAGCAAGGTTTAAAAAGCAACGGAGATCTTTCTCCGTTGCTTTCAAACTTCTCGCTATGTTAAACAAGTTTAACATAGCAGACAGCTTTAAAAAAAGCAACTGAGATTCTCTGTT
>NC_056730.1:318592191-318714691 GCF_019279795.1 Protopterus annectens | reverse complement strand
GTGGTGTAAGCCAGGGAACCTTGTTGGCTAGGCTTGCGTTGGCCCTTGGGCCAATAGCCTAGTACCTACCTATGAACATATGAACCTATTAGCAATAAAGTACTAGTGCCACTGCTGAATAGCAGACCAGCCTGCCCCCTTCCACAATTTCCTTTTCTAGTTCTGTGTGTTCCAGGCTCAGTAACCTAAACATCAACAGTCAAGTTTGAAACAGCATTCACAGTGGTATCACTCACACTATCTTAGACTTAATTCTGAACAGCTGACAAGAATACTAAAAGCATCATCTGATTTTCCTGAAAAACAGAGGGGCTGAGAAATTGATTATCTAAATCGGAAAAAAAATATAGCTGTGAAAACAGAAAAAAAAACATGGGTAGTGTCCGACTGATTTCTGAGGTACTAAATGCCACTTGCTAATCTAGTCACCAAAGTGCTGATACAAAGAACAGCACTCTTACAGTGCATCTGCTATATCACAGAAACCTTTACACATTTCCTTAACAGGCAATGAGCGTGCATACACAAACGCGGGCACACACACACACACACACACACACACACACACACACAGATCATGCTGCCCATTCCTATTACTGAGTACTTGCATGCGTGACATCTGAGGACGTGAATTATGAATTCTTAACTGCGAAACTTAATACAATGAACTCTCACTTAAGTTTCACTCTTGTAGTGAGGAGGTTAACTACAATGGGTTTTATCTGTTCATCAAAAGGGTCATCATGTGGGTTCATCTTAAGGCTTTCTTCTTCTTTAGTATTTATAATTAGAATGAAGGTTTAAGGTTATAGCTGAAAAATGTTGATGGAATCTATCCATGTTGCCAGTTTAATGAGGACAAATAAAATGCGTGTTCTCCATCACTACCTTAATAAGCATGTTAGTAGAAATGTTGACAACTGATAGAATTAAAGTAAATTCCTTCCTAGAACCACAGCCATGTACATACACCATAAGGAAAGCCAGCGTCTCTGTACCTAACAAAATGGAAAACAACATAAGAGTTTTCCAGGCAGTGGACACAAAGCATGCGGCAGTCATGAGGACACTTTTTCTGATGACAAGAAGTACTTGGAATCAGCAAGATGGAAATGCACAGAAATGAAGGCAACATGACATCCAGGATAGATGAACAAATGATTATAATGGCAGATTCTGAAGGACTGCACCAATAACTGGAATAATGTAAGTAATCTAATCTTCTTGTCAGGAAGAAGAAAAGGTCTGCAATAAATTACACAACCCTTAACTGCCCTGGATTACATCCTGCTTGATATTACTGAACCAGAATCCAAAACACTGCAGCTATCTAAATGCACAGTTTCTTTGCACAAGCAGTGATTCTCTGCACAAGCAAAGAAGACTATTAAAAGCTACAGAAAATAACAAATTAACAATACCTGCAGAATGTAGGAGCTAGTAAAGTTGCTATATCTTGTGATATGAGACAAGAGCTATGGTACATTAACCAAAACACACAAGGCTACCAGGGAAGAAATGGCTTGGTGCCAGATGAGTATCCCAGTCAATATACCACTAGGGGAATGAATTGGGGGCTGTGATCATGTGGACTACTCCTGACATTTATTTTCACGTCAGTGTCAGTGGAGCAACATGTAGCACACTCACAAAGGGTGTAGAAGATTGTGGGTTCCATTCCCATACCAGGTAGATGGACTGCTGACATTGTAATACTGTATGGGGGGATGTTGTACTCCTAAGGGTGCCATTCTTCAGGTAAGACATTAAACTGAGCCCCACCTGCTTGAGTTGGTGGTAGCTCAGGTGGATGTAAAATATCTCATGGCACTTAAGGAAAGAGTAACTGAAGTTCCCCGATACCCTGGTTAAATTTCCTCTAGTAGTATAAATAACATTTACCCCTGAAAAGAGGCTACTAGCCTAGTGGGACTAACCCACTCAACAAAAGACAGACAGATAAATAAGTAGATAAATTAATGGAGAGATAAAGTGCAAAAAATGTGCGGAGGATTTTGAAAGCACGTAAGGAAATAGTTTTATGTTGGCAAGGTATTATTAAGTGATGTTGCAAGAGCAGCAAGTACAACCACATTGGAACCATTTCACTAATTAAGTATAAAGATTTCTCTGAATACAGTTCAGGACAGTCCTGCACACACATTGTGAGACAACAAGCAATCAAAAAAGAAAACACCTAGTATACAGATCTACACATCCAAAGCATACACTAACTGTCAGATAATCATTTAAAGATATCCAATTGAACACAAAAGATGGGTTACCTCAACAGTAAGCAACAGACTCAATAATTTAAATCCAGGAGCTCATTACACTCGAAGCTGCAATGTAACAATGAACAAACAAGCAGAACCCTCCTACTACATTACTGAGCAGAGAATGTACACTTAACACAAAGGTAGAAATCACAAACTCTTTCCATATTCCAGGTTACACACACATTTAGACAAGGTAATACATTATTCACAACAACATAGCTAATGAAGGAAATTTCAAATATACTGACCTGATTTGGACTTCTACTTCACAGCAATTCAGCACAACACAAAAAGATGTAGGCACAGTCACAAGCACCACTAGGACAGAAAAATATCAAAGAATTAGTGATGCGTTTTTTTCATATTCATACATATATACATAATATATATATATATATATATATATATATATATATATATATATATATACACACACACACACACACACACACACACACACACACACACACAAATACACATGCATATATGTGTGTATGTATATGAAGTTCATTTGATTGATTGATCAGTTTATTGACAAAAAAAAATGGATGGTTTATTTAATCTAAAACTCATTTGATCAACACTCATTACACAGGAAAGTGTGAAATGGTATAGAAACGACTGGTGGTGTGGTTTTGAAGGACAGGAATTACAAAGCAAATCAGTGTTGATCAGTATTTTTTACCGTAATTCCTTCTATTACATTGTTCCACATAGAAGTTGCAGTGATTCAGTGTGTAAGGAGCATTCTTTTTTCTGTGTGGTTGTGCAACTATGGAGTTATTATATTTATGTTGAGGGTGTGGGGGCTGCAGGGGAGCTTTCCCCCCACCCTGTAAACATTTTTTGAAGGTATTCTTAGTGTGCATGAAATTCTCAACAAAATGAGTGTCACAAATGAGTTTTAGATTAAATGAAGCATTGTTTTTTTCTTGATTATATTTCAGTACATCCCCATTTCACTTAATCATATATAAGGATGATGTCTCTATTAGGGAAAACATTTATGGCTTACTATTATAATAGGAGAAAAACCCTCTTAACATAAAGTGCAGCAACTGGTCTGAAGGAAAGTCACTTGAACATGTACTTCTTCAGCAGTGAGAAGACTGAAATAAATCTAAGTATGAAGTAATTCACCCTAACCACCAAAATTAACATTTATTACACATCAAATATTCTACTTAAGCCATCAAATTAATTCCAGAACAAAGATTTTTCTGAGACATCAGGCTTTTTTCATTCCCTGAGAAGTAAATAATTTCATGCTAAAAGTTCTGAAATTCTTTTTTAGTTGTTAATTTCCTTCAGTTGTTTTTCAACTAGAGCGAGAATAGAGTTAATTTTCTTATTTATACCATCAATAGTGCCACAAGCATTAATGTAATTTGATATTCAGTGTCACAGTGACCTACACAAGTTACTTACTACATTGCCAGTGTAAAAGCTCCCTCACCAGTTTAAGTACATAACAGTGCTATCATGAGATTCTAAAGTCAGTCTCTCATTGCCATCATGCATGTTAATAGAAACAACTAATGCATTTTCTGGGAACAAGATGAATTAAATTCATACACTTAGCACAGTATGACAATTCTAACACAAATATAGTCACTGGCTATACCAAATGCCTGTCACACTCTCAAGAAACCCAATCGGGCATAAGAAAGATGCTAAAATTGAGGAAAGGAAATCACTAGTAAAAAAAAATGTCAGTCTGTTTAGCTGAAAATGAATGACACTGCTGCGGAATGCCTACTATGCATCGTCTATAAACGATCATAAGGGGAAACACTATTTTGTCATGTAACATTTTTCATAATTCAAAGTTTCACAAACGTTAAAGCAAACCTTTGTACTGCTGACACTCCAGCATACTGGGTGTTGCTTTAATGCTGTCTCTAAGGTTAGACATTTCAGAATGAAGGAGCTTTAATTTTCCCTTTTCTCCAAGTGTGAGGGTGCATCTGTGTGTTTGTGTGTGTGAGAACTTGGAAGTTAATTAATATATTTTCAGACTGGGGATGAGCAGGCAAAACCCCAACATGGGGAAGGGGGGGCAAATCTACAAAATCTACATCTACTGCCATGTGTGTGATACTTTAGGTTTATTGCTGCAGGTTTCAAATCTGCTATGGAAAGGAATAAACATTTTACAAGGAACAACAAAAGCCACCAGTCAACTCTTACCAATGAAGCCACCACCACTGCGACTAATCATTTCACCAACACTCATACCACACAAACTCTCCCACTTTAGCCTGCATACAAACACCAAGCAAATGTCCGTAATATGCCACACACATTCACATTTACATAGTAATTAAGTAGCAAATAACATTGTCTCATGAACGTGTTAATGCCAGTGGTCTACACAGTAGGTTTATCCATCCATGCATGCAATACATACACAATCCCTTCTACATATAATAAATAACTACATCTGCACAGGGACCCTTGCTGATAAACAGAAATCATCCACTATCACTGCATTACCATTACCAAATATCTATAATCCCTCCTCTTCTGATGCGTACAGGTCAGTCCCCACCCTCTGAAACCATCTAAGGTCTTGACCAAGTCCACTTCGCTCATCAGCATCTAGAGTTAAAATGATCTACTGTGCAATGAAGAACATAGGCTGCAAAAAGGGCAAAGCACCTTTACTGACCCTAATTTCTTTAGACAAGATATAACATGAACAATGGCAAATTGACAAGAGCTATATTCAATGGCCTTGCTAAGGTCTTCAACTCTATGTCCCACCAGAAACTACTATAATGGTTAACATTTATGGGGAATCCCCAATAATTCTCTCCTTTGCTTTAAAGATCTCCTAAGAGTTAGAAACTTCAATTGTCCCACCCATTCCACTACTAACTGGTGATCCCCAAGGCTTCTCTTATTCTCACGTTTTATAAATAACATTTCAAATGTATTACCTTTCCAGACCCATCACCTTTTGGTACTCCAACAGTCTCTACAGTAATGTCACTTAAAAGCTATAACATAATATGGACAGTCTCACTAAGGCATTTGCATCTTTAAGTCTTAAAATTAGTTTATATTTATATGTGCTGAAGCAGCGGTAACACTTAAGTTATTCATCCTTTCACCTTCTGGACCTCTTACGAACAAGTCAAATATCAAAAACTATGAATAGACACTACACTAGTTTTTTTTTAAATTCATGTAAATAAAACATGCAACTTCCACACCAAGATGAAAACCTCCCACAAACTCCAGCATGAGCTCCCAAAGGTGACCAAACATCTCATAAGAAACACAATGCCCCTGTGCTACAGTATATCTTGTCATTAACCATTATAATTCCAAATAAAATTAAAAAAAAAAAAAGCCTGCTGGTTCATCAGCTCCACTCTCAAGCTGGAGCACTGCTATGTTTCACTACAAGAAAATAAAAGATATGTACTTACCCTGTGGATAAGCTAATCTGTCCTTGTTAACAAATAGGACTGAAAACATAGCTTTCAGTCTTCTTTAGGTCTAAAACTTTCCCTGGCTACTAGCTCGTCCTCTTTACTCAAATGCTCTCCCAGCTAGTCACCTCTCCGGATTGCAGGTGTGCTTCTTGAAAGTGAAGCACTACGTGTATAAATATCACCAAGGTCACAAAGCATCCTCCATGCCATTATTAACATGAGTTAGGGGAATAGAAGGTGGAAATGTTGGCAAGGACAAACCTGCACATTCAAGCCTTTTTACTATGGTAAGTACAGAACTTTCATATTTGGTTTGAGGAGATCCAGCTTCACCAACCAGTAGGACAGAGACCCAAGTTTTGGCTTTCTTTGGTGGTCATCATGGGAATATCCCTCATCACTGTGGCTCTAAAAGAAAACCTAAACTTGAATAAAGATCACATCCAGTTTACAGTATCTTGTAAAAGTACTTTGTGATGCTCATATTATCTGAACAAATACGATCTAAAAATGCAATTTTTGAAAAAAAAAAAATCTGCGACCTAGCCACTGCTCTAGCTGTGTCTTCTATATGTATGACTTCTATCAGAACTTATCAGTCAGATAAAAGTAACTGTTAGAACAAAGGAACTCACAGACAATGAAACACAACTGTGAATCTTTGACTGATTTTGTTCTGTTTACATAAACGTTGAAGCTGTCTGTGGATATCCATGCAATGGAACAGATACTCCTCTCTGAGCAGCTGGAACAGATACTCCTCTCTGAGCAGCTGGATGTAACAGATAACTATTAAAGTATTGTTATTCTTTGTTAAAATGTGATACACTGTTCCTTAATCTCTGCATTTTGTTCTTCCAGACAGAGTCTGACAATATCCCACTGAGACCAATGTTCTAAGTTGGTTAACAAATTAAAATAAAATAAAACACAGGCAACTGGATGGATTGGTAAAGATTTGTCTCTGGAGAGACCCATGCATAAAGGAAAGCATTAGTTCACAATGATGTCCCTTATGGAAAAGAAGGTCAGAATGTTTTACACATAAGGCTTGTAATTCTGAAATTCTTCTGGCAGAAATAATGGTAACTAGAAAGACAGTTTTCCAAGACAAGTACTTCAAATCAGCTTTAACAGGATTTTTTTATGACATAGGTAATCATACTTTTATATAAATGAAAAAAAAAACATGTTGACATTTTCAGTTGCAAACATTATACATCACATTTAATCTTCAATACAGTTATTGTCAAACAAGCATTACATGGCTCATTCAATTCATACTTTCCTTTACACCTCATTGCTCCTCCAAAACATTCAGTATATATTGTTCACATTTCTTCTATACAATTTGCTCCTAACCCCTTCTAAAGTTACTACTTTCATTTTTATTCTCTCTGTTACTACAGTCAGTACTACTAGTACAGTTAACTGCTTTTTTTGACAGCAAGGTCTTACTATGTCTAGGCAATTCTGATTCTGTATCACAGCTCAAAAAATAAATTCCTTGGTTACACCAATTTGCTCACCCAGTAGTTCTGGCAGAGATGTCTACAGGGAATTTTTTAAAATTCGACAACTCATTATACTCCCAAAAATATGTTTCAGATTGCCTCTCTCTTCCCCATCACACCTCCAACATTTGCAATCTACCCGAGGAAAAAAATCTATGGAGTCTGCCTGTGATATAAAAAATACGTATGCAAACACTTCCAAGCAAAAATCTTATTTCCTGTAGACTTTGTTGATTATTTAGGAGCTATACATATATCTTCCCATTGTTTCTTTGTGAATTGCTTTAGCAGCAAGTTTTATCTTTCCTGAAACAGTATATAAATTCCATGGAGGGATGGTATCTTTGCCAAGAAGTTAAATATGGAAATACTTCTTAAGAATGCTTTGCAAACTGTGAAAGAAACCAAAGATAAAGTGCTGGTGCCTTGGCAGATGTTGGATATTACCATGAGGGAAATTTTCTAAAACACTGACCTGGACTTGTATCAAAAACCTGGGAAACAACATAAACCTGCAGCCACAGAAACTGTAAAAGAATCCAGTCCTTAGAAGCAGCAAAATACAAAAACACATGCATTTATGTTTGAATACTTTTCTTGTATTGGATCTCTCAGCAAAAGTGGTGATTTGAACCAGCTAAAGCAAGTAAGATAGGACTGTGGACATTAGTGGAATAGGAGTAACTATATCACTAGATGAAGTGAGTGAAAAGTCCAGATGAGGCTTGCCAGACACATTTGTTACCAGGCGTTTAGCGGGTCTTGGATGTAGAATCTTCTCTAGAAGATAAGTCCACAGCAAAAGGAATGATTCTGGACTTATTCTGCTTGGCTTTCTGGATGAAATTTATAACAAGGGGAAATGAGGGAAGTACAAATGACTCCTGGGGCCACTTCTAAATGGAAGCACACAGGGGACATTCTTCCAGTGGAGGAATGAAGGAACTGTCATTCTCACATTTGGTGCTATCAAGTATGCAAAGGGATCACAGCAAGGCTTCCGTAAACAATAGAAAAGCAAATTAAAAAAACAATGGGCTGAGGGCCAATTTGTAAGACATTAGCAATGAAAAACTGAGTCTGTCTGATACAGAACTGTTCTCTCCACAAAAGTGACTGGCCATCCTAAGGTAATTCTTTGATACAGATCCTTTCTCATACCTTCAATGTTTCTTGACAGAAAAACTGGTGGTGAGTTCTCCCCTGCTCCTTTAAGTGCAAACTACTGCCATGTTGAATGACAATTGCACCATGAGACAGAGTCCTGGAGCACCTGCAAAATCAGAGAGAGTTTTACAGGTTCCAGAATACTGATGTGCAATCTGGTCTCTATTTGGCCAAACTCCTTGAACTGTCTGCCATTCAGAATGCCTCCTTCTACCTTAGAGCACAGAGATCCATAGTGACAGACACTACCTCTGTATAAATCTGAAATGTGCTGTCCACTGTAAGATTTAGGTTGTGAAGCAACCATTGTAAATGCATCTTGCATGTCTTTATCTTTTGACATATCAGAGAGCGAAATCCATGAAGCAGTGTTCTGGTATCCCAACCTGCAACCTCAAAAGTCTGCAGGACAATGTGCAAGCTTAGGAATAAAGACAACTGTTCAGAGTGCTGAATCCTGACTTGGCAAAAGTTAAAAATAATACAGTCCTTTATTTGATTATTATTTACTCTGGAGAAACATTCCAGTTAAGAGTTTAAGCAGATCTTCATTCAAACACAGGTGAGCATTCTTCTCTGATTCCAAACTGACAATTGAGCAGCTGAAGTAGCATCACTCCAGGGGAAGGTACCATGTCTGCATAGGTAAGGGTCTGTACCTGGTGTCTTCATGTTACCCTGCAATTACAAAGTCTTATATCATGTTACATTTTAACAATGTTGGGTATCTCTCATCAACAGTTCATTACAGAAATGTAAAACTGCAATGTTGTTTTGAGATGGACCTGAGGAAGATTAATGGCAAAAGAGTTTCTAAATGTTTACTTCTGACTGAATTCTGTCCTTATTTGTTTATTTATTTATTTAAAAAAAAAAAGTTTTGATCCTTTAAGTAGGGTTAAGGTGGTGGTTTTGGTCATGTACTATTGATGAGAGATATCCAACACTGTTAAAATGTAAACTGATATAAGACTTGTAACTTCCAGGTAACATGGAGGCACCAGGTATAGCCCCCTCAGCTATGCAAACCTGGTACCTCCCACTGACAGTTAAGAAGGAACTGACCCTGGTGCTGAAGCAGCTATGGGAACTGAAGATAGGTGGATCTTTTGGATCTTGATAGTCAGAATGAGGGGTAGCCACCTGCTTCTGGTCCCCCTTGCCCTTATCCTGAACCTTGGGGTTCTTAGAACACTCCATACTCAGACCCTGCACACACTTGTCAAACTTCTCCGATGGAGTAGAAGTGAAAGCCACAGGATCACCCAAGGGCAACAAGTGCCTTAAAACTAATTTAGCCTAGTACTCATTCACAGCCCAGATACCACCAACAGCAAAAATGGAGCACTTGGTGTGTTGGAGGGAAGCCTTCTAGCTTATCAGTGGGAGGGGTAAGCACTAAGTAGCCTATCTACCACAAGAGGAGTGGTTTCTGGTCCAGAAATTGTAGTTTATTGGCTGTATGGGCATTTTTTCCATCCCTTTCAACTTTCTGGATTAAAAGCCTGTGTTTGGACACCGTGAAGCAGCCCTCAGTTGAGGTAAACTATTACCGGTGCCAGAAAGTTTGCTCTTCAATTTTCCCCTTAGAACAAGCTTGTTCTTTTACTTCTTGCACTTAAAATACTAGCCAGCTATGCTAATTGAACAGGCTTTTGCAGCATTTATTGTAGCACACTTCTCTAAAGCTATCAGCACTAGCTGTTCCTACGCAGTAACAGCACCAATACTTATTAGTTATGACCACCCCTTCTGGTATGATTGTAGGGCAATTTCCTGTGCTTTCTTCTGCTAACCCGGTGCACTTGGAAATTCTGAGACAGTGTGGCAACTGCCTAATGTACACAGACAACTCTCTCCTCTTACCTCCCAACACTCATACCTGTGAGAGATGCACTTATATCACCAAAATGGAAGCAGTGAATGCTCCAACCAAGACTGGACAAGCTGGTCAAGAGGAGGTGGTCAACACCTGCAACTCACTACATACAACACACAGCCCTCCAAAACACCAACCATCACAATCCACACATAGAAACACAAACCATCCACCCACCTTTGCGGAGGCTCTCACTAAAAATTTATCCAAACAGAGACGCCCCGAGACAGAAACGCACTCAACCACCACAACACAGCAACCCCAGAACACACAGCTCACCACCACAGTGTGCCCCTCAACCAAAGACAAAACACTTTGCCAATGTACTATCACAGGAGACGCAATTGTGAGGCACACTGATGTCCCATTCACTAGGTTGAACAAGGATAAGGTGATAGTTGCCTATCAGGTGCCGCCACAAAACACATGCACTCAGGTCACTCCACAACAAGTACAAATATGACTCTGTCATTGTCCATGTGGGTGTGAATGACCAGAGACATACCTCCCTGGACTATATGAAAAAAAGATGTGATGGAACTCTCGGATTATGTGGCCCAGGCAGGTATGACCCTAGCTCTGAGCAGTATTCTGCTGTCACCCGGAATGATACCACAGTACGAGCAGAAAATGATTGCTTTCAACAATTGGCTAAGTTTCTGGTGTCATTCTAAAGGGATCCAGTATCTGTCTGCCTTGGAAGACATGACTGACCGATCTTGATGCTTTGCCAGAGACGTCCTGCATCTGTCACCCCTGTGATTCCAGGTATTGGCTAAGGCTCTTGCCACCCCTATAATGCCTTTTTAGGCAGTGTTCCAAAGACCAAAATTCCATTGTAACAGCTACAAACAAATGCAATTTGAGGGTCATGCTGCTCAATGCTAGAAGTCCAAATCTCAAGATGCACTCTCTCAAAGTTCTCTTCAAAATGGAGAATGTCAACATCTGTGCTGTAACAGAGACTTTGTTTAAACAGGCAGAAAGCACCCCTGTGCTCCCAGGCTACAACTCATTCCATACCTTTCGGCCCCAGAATGCGTCCAGAAGCTCCAACGGTGGTAGTGTCTCCATATTCTTAAAGGATATGCACACCTCTAGACTGGTAGCCCAGCATAATGCATCCAAGATACTTCAGGTACAACTAACACTGGGTAAGATGGAGATACAAGTCACAGCCTGCTACAGAACCCCAAACATGTCCCTAGACTCATATGCCAACTTCCTAAGCACCCTGGAATCTGTCAAGGTTCAACCCAATACTCTCATACTGGGTAACTATCAACTGGGAAAACTATTCAAGTACCAATGTACAGGCCCAACGCTTTCTGGAATTTGTCAATTCTAATGCCCTGGACCAGCTCATTCTGATCCCCACTAGAGGAAGCAACATCCTTGGCCTGGTTATCACCAACATGGGAGACCGTTGCTTCACACCTATAGTCAGTTCCTCCCTGGTTAAATCTGACCACAAACTGATCACCATGGAAATCTCCATCTCACCTACATCCCCTGCTAAGGTGACCACCCTGAAAAACTTCTCTAAAGCTGACTTTGGGCTCCTAAAAGCAGAGGTGGCTAACTTCTCGGCACCCATGCTAATGGAAAATAGCTGCATGACTGATGAATCATACACCAATGCACTGTATGACCATGTACACAAATGCATGGACCTTGCCATACCAAATAGAACTAAGATGCTCTCCTCCAAAAAAGGAAGCAAATCTGGTGGTCTTCAGCCATAAATAAACTCTACAAGAGAACAAAGAAACTGTTGCAGAAAAAAATGAAGTCACAAGACTGGAAAACCTCCCTTATCAGTCTCAACAAAATGCTAAGATCCCTTATCAAATCCTCTAAAGCCAGCAATGAAGGCAGAATTGCGGCTGACACTAAAAACAACCAGAAAGCCTTCTATAGCTATATCAAAAACCTCAAAGGCAATACCCAGATTTGCTATGAGTTATTGCACAATGGCACCTCCTATACTGAGCCAACAGACATAGGCAACATACTGGCAGAAAGATTCAGTGCCAACTTTACCCCCCCCAAGGGCCCTATCACAATATCAAATGAAAGCCTGGTACCCACCATTTCTCTGGCACAGGTAAAAGCTGCATTGTCCAAAGCCAAGAATACAGCATCCATGGGACCTGATATTATCTGTGGCTGCATCCTACATGAGCTACAAAATTAACTGGCACCACATCTGTGCGCCCTGTTCAAACACAGGACGACTCTGGCTAAGCAAGTTCACTAATGACTGCAAGCTAGGAGTCATTATCAAACTCCCCAAGTGATGCAGCCATCCTACAAAAGGGCCTTGAGACCAATGATTTGTGTTGGTACCATGGCCTGAAGCTTAACGCCAAAAAATGCGTTATCATCCCCTCTGGAAAAAAACTCCGTTCCCATGAATTACCATGTTGATGGTTGCCCACTGAACACTGAAGGGGCCATAAGAGATCTGGGCACCCAGGTCGACAGCCACCTCACCTTCGACCACCACATTGCCACTGTAGTCAGAAAGTCCTTCTACATGGCACATCTTATAACCAAAGGTTTCACATCTAGGAAGAAAGAGGTCATCATCCCTCTCTACTCATCCTTCATTAGACCAATCATCAAATATAATGCCCTGTTTGGCATATACCTGACCAGACACCTACAACAGCTGGAAAGGTCACAAAAGTACATCACAAAAAGAATCCTAGGCCTTAAACACATGTCCTACATAGACAGACGTAAGAAACTTCAGCTGTTCTCAGTCTCTTATCGTCTACTTAGAGATGACTGCTTGATACTTACAAAGCCATGTCCGACCCAGCCCTACTTGAAATACCCCCGCGCCACATGCTCCAGAGATCACAACCTCATTACCACAATTAAAAGAACATGCTGGAGGGACAGGTTCATCTCCCAATGACTGCCCATATTCTGGAATAAGCTTCCCATTCATGTCAAGCACAGCACCTCACTGGCCCTCTTCAAGAAAAATCTTGATGAGTGGATGGGTAACAGAAAGTTCACTCCAGGGATTATTCCAGTTGCACTATTGGATATGGGCACTGTGAACCAACATCGGGTGGCATAGTGCCTGGGCAATTTTTTTTTTTGGGGGGGGGGCTAGGTTTGTAAAGACTCTAGGGCCATTAGCTTAGTACACACCTATGAACCTAAATGTGAGATGCCAAGCCAATAAACAGACAGATCGTGCACATCCTGCGATGGCAATTTGTGGCCACACACCACATATTTTTTGAATCACTTCTCCTTATCCATAGAGAAAGATAAACATACCACCTAAAAGCAGCCAAAATAAAGAAAAAAGGCTCACAAACACACTACACATCTAAGCCCTAACTACCTAGCCTACCACATACTATGAAGAAAAACAAAAATATAGCTGTATTTATTTATTTAGTTATTTAAACAGATGGAAAAATGCAAGAATGTCACAGATCCAGAAATACTACCAGATAAAAACAACATCTACAAACCAAACCAAACCAAACCCTAACTAAACTGTTCCAAAAAGTTGATAAAGTGTAGAGGAAGGAAACAACAAACATAATAAGTTGAAATCATACCAAGTGAAAAAATACAAAAAGGATACAGGTGAACTCATGATGTTGCTTGCAATCATATTGTAGTCCCTGGAGTTGCCAAATGAGATCTGGAGTAAATAAGAGAGAGCAAGGGATTATGAGGCAAGGAGGTGGAGCTCCAAGGTTGAAGTCTTTTTGAATGGCTGGCCAGGTTTGAAGCCGAACAGAAAAGACAACATCAGATCCTCTGGTTTTCTACAACTGTGGGTAAGCATTTGATAAACACATCAGGGTCTGTGGTGAGACTGAATGGGAGCAGCCATATCTGACACACTTGCTCCTACCCATAACCATAGAAACATCCTGGATTCTTTGGCAATTCTGATATGTAGATAGGCTTTCCTGAAGGACTAAAGAGCATATCTAATGTATTTCTAGCAGACAAGGACAGACTGCACTGTGACCATCCATAAAAAGACTGTATGCAAATAAAACATACAAACCTAATATTGCCCAGAGACTTTTTTTTCCCTAAAAGAGATCTGGAGTGATAACTTGATCTCCCTGGTCAGGTGGAACCTCTTGGATTTTACATTTCTTCACTGGATTTAAGACCTCTTTTTGCACTGCATTTGTTCGGTGGGGAGGGAGGAATAGCAATGGGAGAGAGTGGGTCAAGGGAGTGGTGTGGAAGAGAATCATACACCATATGGATATTACCTCCCTAATACACTTTTCTTCGGTGATGACCAGAAATGCATGTAGGTGGAGGTACTGGCAGCCCCCAAATGCCTCCAGACCGGGGCAGTCAGCCAAGGACTGAAGGATTTGACTGTCACCTACTACAAGTAAGGGTGTTAAATACCCCTGCTGTAACTGGTTGTTCATAACTTTGTGCCAGTGCCCTGGCCACACTAGTTCCTTCCAGATCTTTATTTCCTTGCTGTTGCTCACACCAGTGCCATAAATGACCTAGACTCTTTACATGCTTGAAAGCAGATGCTGGGAAGTCTGAAATTTTATGCCAACAGTTGCAATAGATCTTTTACTCATTTCTCCACATCCTCCAGTTTCTCTTTAACCTTTGGTCCTAGCATGGTGGAACCATCAAAGGGGCATTAAGGAAGGATGTATCTGAATCTTCAGCAAACTCTATAAAGCACAGGTGTGTTGAGAAACAACTATGCCTGTTGTCATAGCACCAGCATCTGCTGAAATATGGGCCAGCTGTATGTTAAGACTGGATGTAGACAGCACAGTGAATTAGTCTTGATGCGCTGCTAACTCTCAGACATGTCCTGCAGTGACAGGACACCTCATTTGTTACAGCTCCCCGTGAAAGTGTAACATATATGACAAGACAGTATATTGCCCTCAAAAAGAAAGTGAAAGATGCATAAACATGCATCCCAAATCTGTCTATTGCTCTGAACTTCTTATCAGGAAGATAGACAACAGGACTCTGGAGTAGCATCACTTCTGTGGTTTGATGCAGTAACATTAAGGTTTACTTAGGGAGTCCTATCACGCAAGTTCAGTCTTTGGGAGGTCAAACAATCTTAGCTGATCTTGGGACAGTAGCCAGCATTGTGTTCTTACAGGTTCATAGGTAGTTACTAGGCATGTAACCCAAGAAACCACTGAGAAGCCTAGACCACAATCTGAAGTGCCCAAAGTACTGTCTGGTTAAGTGACTTACTAACAGCAACACAGCAGGCAAATGGAGGATGGCAGAATCAAACCTAGGACCACAGGAAGTAGCTTGCTAACAGCTCACATCCTTAATTGTCTGTGCTGCCATAAATCCAATATGGTCTTGAATACATGAAGAACCACTTTGTCTCTGCAGTGGAACCAGCCAGGAGAATGGGTCCAAAAGGCTTCTTGCAGGATGCTCCCTAGAGAAGATGTAAAGTCATGGGGCCATGCCACTCTCTACCTTATCATTTTAAGTCTGGGAGTTATTGCAGAAAATTAAGGTTATCAACTGTTAATGAGCTACTTCTTGCATTACAGATTTTGACTCACTCAGTTTTCCTTTGCCTTCTGGGTGACCTTGAGCAATTTACATAACCAGACAGTGCCTTTGGGGAAATTGGACATCTCTTTCTCTTGGACAGTACAACTTGTAACTACAAATGAACCGATAAATACTTCAGGCCATCTGATGGGGTGTTGGGGAACTGATGCCATGTCCATTGTCAGGAACTGGGTCAGAAAACAACCAACAGTGAGTTTATATGCTACCTCTTTCACCAGTGCTTTCTACCTAACCTTGGGGAGGATTCTTCCAGGAACAAGAAAGAAGCATGATGAAGACTTCCAAGATGGCTACACACTTACCAACAGGTTGACTAGAGCTCTCCCAGTGTGAAAAAAAAAACATGAAAGAAGCCACTAAAACTAATAAACCAAGTATAGTTGTATAAATTGCACTTATACAACAGTAAATGTTTGAATTCCTCACTGTTGCAGTGTTGTATCCTGCCCAGGATACAACAAATGGCCAGTTTTGCAAAGCTCTGGCTCCCTCCCACACCTTCACTCTGAGTACTGACTGGACAGCTCATGTGTGGAGGGAAATTAGCATTCTGAGTGAAGATTACTTCTGAATTACTTCAAGACTTTCTTGTCCATAACAACAGAAGAACTCTAATCCTGAAAAAAAACAAAACAATGCACAATAGAAACAAAAAATGTATATCCTAACCAAAAAAACTATAAACACAGGAAGGAAATGGAGGGTGGGTGCAGTCCTGTCACTCCTGTCACATTGCATGGAAGTTCTGGAGAGAGTAACTGATAAGCATATACACAGAGTAACAGAAAGTAAGATGGCAGATGAGTAGTTTGGTTTCAGATCTTGATGTAGCATAATTGTCCTGATGTTTACAGTGAGATGGACAGCTGAGAAGAAGCTAGAGATGAGGAAAGAGTTCAACTGGACATTGCTAGGCTAAGAGAAAACATGGGACATTGTCCCAAGAAAGCTGAAATGGGCAGTCCCATGATGGCTCAAAATCCCAGAAACATTGGTAGAATTAGTGCTGGCTCTGTACAAGGAACCAATAACACAAGTACAAACAATGTTCAGACTCGCACAGGGGTTTTCAGTGGGAGTGGGTGTGCATCACGGTTCAGCTCTAAGCCACAGTTGTTCATACTGGTGATGGACAACATTAACACGCAGGTCAGAGGGGAAGGACCAACAAAGTTGCTGTATGCACACAATGTGGCATTACAGATGGACTCTGAAAAGAACTTCAGCAAGGGACAGGAGAATGGAAGGCAAAAATGAAGGCACACAGGATAAAACTGAGCGCAGATAAGACTTGTAATGGCAGCAAATTGGGGAAACCAGAAGAAACTGAGAATTGAGATAGAAAGGAAAACAGCAGAACAAGTTAACAGCTTCAAACATAAGGGAGGGGTGGCTGAGGGGAATGGAAGTCTAAATCATGAGGTCACAGCTAGAATCAGAGGGGTTGTAGTCAACTGACACAGGAGGTAGTATATGACAGAAGAATGCCAAAGAAGCTTTAAAGTAGGGTGCATAAAACAGTGGTGCAACTAGTACTACTGTATGGTACAGCAACTCGGACAGTGAGGGTAGGGCAGTTGAGGAAGCTAGAACTGATAGAGATGAAGTGCCAGAGACAGAAGACAGGATGCCCACTATGGGACAGAATAAGAAATAAGGACATCAGTGCAGAAGCCCAAGTAGCTTCAATTGTAGAGGAGGTCAAGGAGAATAGATTACTATGGTTTGGGCACATGTGCAGAACAGCAGAAGACAATCTGGTGAATAAGATTTGGGACAGATGGGAAGAAGGCAAGAGGAAACAAGGGAGTCCAGTGAAGTGATGGATGGATTATGTGAGAGAAGACCTGTGACAGATAAGTATGACTGTAGAAAAACGTAGGAGAGAGGCATTGAATCAAGAGAGATGGATATTAATTGATGCGGCACCCAACCCTCTGTAGAAAACAGGAAAAATGGGTTGTTGATGATGATGATGTCTGAACTGTCCCACAGGCAGTGAATCTTTGCTCCCATACTAACTGCCCCCCAAGCAAAAACAGAAGCATCTTATTGCCTCTGCCAATGCAGTTGTTTCTCGATGATAACCCCCCAAAAATGGAATCTGAAAAATCCCAGAGGATGAGAATACTGGATCCACTTTTTTTAACATTTACTTTTTATCACGTATAACCTGGCAAGAGAAATCATGAGAATAACAGAAGCCATGAACTCTAGAATCCTGAGATCTTCTGTGGCTGAAGGTCCATGCTGACTGAAGTTTCCAGATACAAACCTATGTTTTCCTTTGTTAGGAATGCCTTTGAAGAGACATTTCTAGAAGGCATTCTAAAAGCACAACCATGTACAATGGAATCAAGGAGGATGTCTGAATATTTATCTGGAAGCTCAGATTAGTAGAGTGTAGAAGCCCACGTTAAGGGCTCCTGACATCTATCAAGAGACTCTACAAAGATCAGTAACTCATCTAAGATGGAACAATATGATGGGCATCGTTTAGGCCTAACATTACCATAAAACTAAGAGGGGAAGTACTGGTAACAGACACTGTAGGGTCAACATTTTGAATTTTAGTACTTTCATAAACCAGTTGAAAAATGAAAGATCTACAACTGGTCTCCAGGAAAGTTTGTTATTTGAAACCAGACACATTCTGCAATAGAAGGCTTCCTCCCTTTGGTATAAAGGCACTGATGTACAACTCCTAGGGTAAGCATGTGTTGAAGAACCAGAGGTGAAAAAAAAAACTCTGGTTCAGAGAGCAGGGAGAAATCTATGTGCATTCAGTGCCAACTGTAGCCCTACTGAACCAGTATGAGAACATAAGTATGAAACGAGCTGTTTCCAAATACAAGGGTTGAGATCCAGTCTGTGGGACAGACTTAGAGAAGTAGTCCAGCCTTTTTTTTTTTTTTTTTAAAGAACTCTGTTTTTTTGATGTTCACCTCCTGCCATCTCTTTTTTTTGTTCCCCTTATACCAGCAGATGCCAGGGAGAGAAAAAAAGTTGGTAGTTTCTTAGATTTATAACTTGGGCTTGAAAAATCTTAGTAACTCCCTGAATTAATTTCTGTCATCAAACTGTTTCAGAACTGAGAATGTACTTGGGTATATCTTTTCTCAAAATAGTAGTAGTAGTAGTAGTGATGCTAGACACAGTATTTGCACACTCGTATACACCCTTCGAAGCATGTTTAGACACCTGAGACACTTACGAAATTAAAGGATTCGCACAGGGCCCACATTCAGAAAGACATACAGCAGAATAATCCCACAAGCTGTCAACACCTAAAAAAATAAATTGAAGGAAGGAAATTATCTTACGAAATATGTACAATACCGTACCTACGTAGCCACAGAGGTAGGTTTGGTATTAAAAATTGTTCTGCCTTTTTTGAGGACTGAAGACTGAGGGTCAGGGTTACTGCAGGCAGCATTTAACACACCCTCCAAGCCTGGCATAAGAGGAGGAAAGGGCATAATGCTATAGCTGTAAATTATATACCCACACATGGACTGGTTGAACAATCCTCATATTTATGGGGACATGATAAAATGAAGTATTTAGGAATATGGATTAAAAATGATTCTGTTATGTCAACTAAGGATATGTGGGAAGACATTAAACAAAAGATAATACAAAAATTGAGTAAGTTGAAGCTCTTGTTTATGGATATGGACAGTAAGACACGAGCAGTGAAAATGTTTCAGTCCCTTTAGTTTTATACGTAGGTCAGGCACATTTTTATTAACCAGCGGAGAAGTTGTATTCAGTAATTAATAGACACAAAGGGATTTATCTGGGACAGGAAAAGAGCAAGAGTTAAGTAGGACAAGTTGATCCTCCCCATAGAATAATGTGGTGTAAGGATTACCCGACTTGAAGGGATACCTTACAGCTACACAGTTAAAGCTCATATACATACACAAGCAGAAGGTAATACAGCAAAGAAAAAAGCAATGATGATGAAATGGGGTGGGAAGGTTGAGAAATAAGGACAGCAGAATTTCGAACATGTCCATATGAAGAATAATAATTACATTCATAAAGTAACAAAGTATTCTAAAAACTAAGCCAACATGGGAATGGAGACATAAGGATAACTGCAAGTAGGAGTATAGAAAATAGTCAAGAGGGGGTGGAATTTACTGGAGAAAACTGGCAAAGGAACCAAGGTACTGGGAGCAAATAACTAGAGAAGGAAAAGTAATAGTATGAGATGAGGTCAAGTAGAAGTCTGTACTGCAGGTTAGAGACCATCTTCCCTACCACGCATAGATACCGAAAGGAACACGGGAGTGCCAAGTGAAACACGAGCTCTGATAGAGTTTACAGTGGAGTCTTGAACAGAAGCTGCTGTTAAAAGGGGGTAATTAGTAGGGCATATAAAATATTGCACAATAATTATAAGAATCAATCACAGGAGGTTAAAAACATTTAGCAAGAGAAACTGTAAAGGCAATATGCATAGGATCCAATGGAAAACATTTGTATGACTCACAAGTAAGCAACAAATTCCAGAAGTTTTAAGATATTTGCTTGGAAATTATTTCATATGTATTTTTATACCAGAAGAGAATTTCTCCTCTGGCAGACAGCAAATGCTGGAGGTGTGAAGGGAAACTGGGAATATATTTCAGTAGCGTATCAAGTTGGCAGATTTTAAAAATTCACTACAGATTACGTTGTTGAAATGTTGTAATTAAGGGAATGACTATTTTGTACAACAACACAAGATCTGAATTGCATAGACATGGTAAGGCCTTACTAAGTTTAATTGTATTGGCTGCAATCACAGCAATTACGAGAAAATGGAAATCAAAATCCAGGCTAACTGTAACCGATGTACTGAATACTGTAAAGGAGATAAAAACTGGAGGTTGGATCTTTAGAAATGGGAAATAGCAAATGACATAGAACTAAATGAAATTTGTGTGAAAGATATGTGCAGAATCATGTTCAGGCAAAGAAAGAGGAGTGAGATTTAAGGGAAGGTAGGAATTTAGCAATTTATGTAACCTTTCTGCCGCGGAGGTACGGCAGTAGCGTTGTTACCTCACAGCAAGAGGTTCTCCCGTTCAATTCTCGGTGTGGCTTGGGAGTGCCTTCTGTGTGGAGTCTGCATGTCCTCCCTGTGGTTGGGTAGCATTCGAAAGACATGCGTGTGTAACTGGGCGTGCATTCGTTGAAGGTTGGGCATCGAGCTGACACCTCCGCATTTCGTAAAAATCTACTGCCAATCATTAGCGGACCAGAGTTCTGCTGTGGTGACCCCTTATCGGAAAAAAGCCGAAAGACAAACAACATGTAACCTTGAAGTGAATGATTGTTAAAAAGAAAACATCTATGTATACCGCAGGATAATAATGAAAATGTCACCATGGTTTTTCTACTCATTTATATGAACCTATGACATCATTTAAACTGTGATTTAATAAAGATATTTAACAAATAAAGTAAGAGAAAAAAAGCATGATGTAGTCTAGATACATGTGGCTGTTTCTGCAGGAGCCACTTGGACAATCTTTCTTGCTGTCAAGAAGTATGTCTGGGCAACAAAGGAGCAGAGAGGAAATTCTCTCTGGTCAAGGCAGTACTGAACATGGGTACAGGCATTGAGGGTGGCACATGAAAAACTACCTGCATCTTTCATGTCAAACCAAATGGTGACCACACTCCTTGAGCCAAGGCAATAGCCCTGACTACCCAAATCTGAAACAGAGGATGAAGCAAAGCCAAAGGGTTTGATGCTTAACCTGACCCCAGCTACTTGACCCCAAACAACAGCACTGACCAACCCTTTCAGCTCAAGTCTGATGTAAAAAAATTCACGCCCAAAAGCTCAAAAGTTGATCCAGCCAAATTTGGCAATGATCCCACCAATGTTAGGGCCAAGACCAATGCAAGGTGGCCCAATCTGCCTCCTGCTACCCTCAATGCTAACAGCATTGACAGAGAAAACACCAACATCTACACAGTTGTTTACTCACAAGGTAGTGCTCTTCAATGGTTATTGTACCAAAAGTAAAACTACAGCTGAAGTTGACACATCAGTTGACATTGACAATATCAGGTTCATGACCAGCCTCACACAGTTGCAGCCAAAATGAGGGCTGGAGTGTAAAACTGGAACAGAAAGACAGAAGACAAAGACATGGATAGAGTGCCTCTATCTGCCCTGGTACTAGTAGGAGAAAAAAAAGAAAGGTTTCTAGTTGTAGCATCAAAAAAGCCCTCATCATCTTCTCATATTTTATGCCTACTGTAACAGGGTTGCTGCAGAAAGACTTTAGAAATTTGGTAGATGGTAGCCAGAAGTGCAGAATTCTTCTAACCCCCTAATATGACACAGAGTATACAAGGTCATATCAAACTAGCTTAGTGGGAGAAGACTCCACAACAGTTACAGGCAACTTGGAAACACTAGTAAGAGTGTTACTGGTAGATGCGACAGGTAGAGAGAGGGGTGGGAGGTTGGCATAATGGTTAAGGTGTTGACCTTACAAACAAAAGGTGCAGGGTTTGATTCTCACATGGGGTAACTGGCTATGCTTAAAATGGTCCAAAAAGGACAGTTATCCTAGTACTAATCTATGAATCTATGAACCTATGTGGAAGGCTGCTCCACTCTAGGCATTTACTGACAGGATAGAGATGTTCATCAACATCATCCGAATCATCTGTATGAATTTCCTTTTCTCTCTAGTCTTCTTATGACCCTTCTCCTTTTCCATATAATCAGAAGGACCATGGGTAGGGGCTGATAGCTTGGCCCCAAGGTTTGGCCTGAGGTCAAAGCCCCTCTGGGAGTAGATGACTAGCTGACTTTCTCATCTTACAAAATTATTTTGTTCTTTCTACCGTTAACAGTTTGGTGATTAAAGGAAATACAAATATCAAACATTTCTTTAAAGTGCTCCCACCCAATGCATAATGTGCATATGAGGGGGAATCTTTCACAGTTACTGCACCTTTTGAAAGCTCTTCCATCCATATCTACTAAGCAGACTGAACACTAAGAATATTCAGGAAAACTGAAAGCACACCTGAAAACAAGCTACAAGTCAAACAACCACAGTATGAACTGGCAGAGGAGACTGAGAATAAACAGCTAAAATAACCCTTCAAAATTATTTTTTTTAAAAGTCATTGTAGGACAAGCAATAAATAGGAACAGCCCCCCAAAACTAATAAGGTGTGGTAAAAGAAGCCATGAGACCAAAGAAGGGTTGAGCAGCAAAGTGTCAAAAAGACATAAAAAATCCCACTGGTCTGACTTATTGCGACAATAGGAAAGAAGCACGAGGAACATCAGACTGGAATATGAAGAGAACACGGGTTCTTGTCTCTCTGACACAAGCTTACTGAATGGCAAAAGCGACTAGCAGGAAGTGCATTATGGATAAAAAAAACCGGGACTACATAGCCTGGGGAAAGTTTTAGATGGAAAGCTTCATTTTTGGTCCTTCTAGATTATAAGGGTGACCCTTCTCATACCAGGTTCAATGTTACCCATTCATCTTCAGTCTTAATTTGCAAACCCCTTCACTTCAACCTTTACAAACTTCCATCAGAAGCAAAGCTGCGCTCTAGATAACAAACAGCTTCACCACATTTAAACACAATCTGCACTTTACTAGATTTGTAACTTAGCCCATACATTCTCACTAACTGGCATAAAATTAAAAAACATCCTCCCAGTATACAAAGGCATTCACACTTTTGAAACCTTCTAAAAAAGCAATTAAATCCTTTCTTATTAGCCTGGCTGCTTGTGCATGCCTTCAATGCTCCATTCATTACAGACTAATAAACTTTTATACTTCTTCTTTTGGCTTTTTCCCAGTTAGGGGTCGCCACAGCGGATCACCTGTCCACTCATGATTGGCAGTGGAGATTTACAGTGTCGAGTTGCCAGCCCGGCGCCCAACCTTCCACAGAAGGCACACACACGCACTCACACCTAGGGCCAATTTAGAGTGTCCAATCCACCTGCAGCATGTCTTTAGGATGTGGGAGGAAACTGGAGCACCCGGAAGAAACCCACGCAACCACAGGGGTGGCATGAGTTCTTAGCTTAAAGTTCTCCAAAACTCCAGACCATACACAAAACCCACAATAGAGTCAGGGTAACAAAGCTCACCTGCAACTCTGAAATATCTGCAGTGTTACTTTACTATAGTTTCTTCATCCATTGCGCTTTCATTCTGTACAGTGTTTTCAACTATGATTCTGATTTTCTAAGTACGCATTAATATTTATAGTTATTTTCTTTGCATATGTAACAGATTTCGATTGAAAATGGCCCTTGAGGATAAGTTCACCTGTCTAAATAAATAGCCTAGGTAGCTCCCAAGAACCTTCACACAAACTTTTCCTTGGGGGAAAAGGTACAACATAAAGCAGAAATATTGCAGCAGAGTTTGCATACAGGATGCAGGCAGACAGACCTGGTCAAAGCAACGAAATATCTGCACAAACATAAACCGCCCTTTATTAAGCCATCTTGGGAAATAATGCAAATTTCCCCATGGGAAAAATGGCATTTCAAATAACCTACAAATGTATAATAATACACTGGTCCTTATTTATGCACTCAGGCAAGCAAGTCGGATTCTACTAAAAAAAAAAAAATAATAATTGTATCTGCTTTTACTGTATTTGTATTTCTTCCTACTTTATTTTGCTTTTGCGTCATCTTAAAAGTACTCAGTTGTATTTATTACTGCTTGGTGTAACTCATTCTAAGCCTTTTAGTTTAAGCACTTGGGCTTCAGACCAGTTGTTATACATTAAGAAGGTTTGTGGTCTGCACTGTAGTAGCTTACATCCTTCTAAGTTGGGAACTGCTGATTGAGGGCTCAGTGTCTGTTATTCTAAAAGTGTATTAATTCTGGTTTAAGCACTTGGGCTTCAGGCCAGTTATTTTACAGGTCTGCACTCTTGTGGGAGGAGAGGAGGCTTATAGTGCCTGCATATTTGAATTGCTTCTTACTGAAATTGGTACACCTTGATTGCTGTAGCATAGACTAGATCCAGGCCTGCTGAATCTAGCTTTGTGTGTATAACTTGGGCACTAATCCAGGCATTCTTTAAAGTATTCAATTGTATTTACTACTGCTTGGTAGTAACTTGATTAATGTGTAGCTATCATTCTAAGTCTTTTGGATTAAGCACTTGGGCTTCAGACCAGTTGTTTTACATTAGGAAGGTTTGTGGCCTGCACTGTGGTGACAGGACAGGTAGTTACATCCTTCTAAGTTGGGAACTGCTGATTGAGGGCTCAGTGTCTGTTATTCTAAAAGTGTATTAGTTCTGGTTTAAGCACTTGGGCTTCAGGCCAGTTATTTTACATTAAGAAGGTTCGTGGTCTGCACTCTTGTGGGAGGAGAGGTGGGACTATGCCCTTCTGAGCTGGGAATTTCTGGTTAAAGGCTTATAGTGCCTGCATATTTGAACTGTTTCTTACTGAAATTGGTACACCTTGTTTGCTGTAGCATAGACTAGATCCAGGCCTACTGAATCTAGCTTTGTTTGTATGCTTGTTGTTTGTTTGCTTGTTATTTCCCCTGAAACGCTAATTCCACCTAAAATGCGGCTTTTCAGCGCTTCTGTTTATCCCTAGTGATATCTGCATTGCTTACTGTACTTATTTCCTTGTTTCACTTGAAAGAAAGTTACTGTTTGTCATTTTTGCATTTAAGTTACCTGTAACACATTGCATTTAAGTTACCTGGCACTTGCTCACTAAAGCAATTATATAAGTCAGCACTAAAAAATTAAAAGCACTACACCCTCACAAACTCCCCTTGAGTACCTTGTTCCCCATTGGCCCTTTTTTCAATTATAAAGGAATTCCCAACACTATTCTAGCATGTCCAAAGGTCAGTTGTCAATCTCCTCTCCGGTCCAGCTGGTGAATCTGGGAATCTTGAGGCAATGTTACAACTGCCTCATGTACATAGCCAACCCTCTCCTCCTCCCAACAAATTCCAACACATGTGAGAGATGCAACCATATAGCCAAACTGGAGGCTAAGCTCTCTCAACTCAGTACTGGCGTAACCAGTCAGGAGGAGAAGGAAACCACACTCACTACAATTCCAGTCTCAGATAGACCTACCACGACAGCAAACCAAACACATAAACACACAAAAACATACTCAGAGGCTCTAAATAAAAATCTGTCTAAGCAGCAGAGATCTCCAAAGCAGACACCCAAGCAACCGCTACACCAAAACAAAACACGTGCAACACATAGCTCACAAAGCCAGTGAGCCGAACAGTCACAGCCCTTAAGGCTAAACAACACACCTGATACACAGGTGACTCTATCGTCTGACGTCCCACTCACCAGGCTGAACAAGGAGAAGGTCACGGTGAGCTGCCTGTTGGGCGCTAGGATACACCACATAGCACAAGCACTCAGGTCACTCCAAGGCAAGTACAAATATGACTAAGTCATTGTCCATGCTGGTGTGAATGACCTGAGACGTACCTCCCTGGACTACATGAAAGGAAACAGAGGAGCTCTCTGAGCATGTAGCCCAGGCCGGTATGACCCTGACCTTGAGTAGCATCTTACCCTCACCAAGAATGATGCCACAATATGAAGACAAGATGATCAATTTCAACAATTAGCTTAAGTATTGGTGTCATTCAAAGAGGATCCAATGCCTGTCAGCCTGGGATGACATGCTCGACAAGCCACGATGCTTCGCTAGGGACAACTTGCACCTGTCACCCCTGGGCTTTCAGATATTGGCAAAGGCGCTTGCTACCCCCCCATAGTGCCTTTTTTAGGCAAGGCTCAAAAGACAAACCCATCTCCATAGGTATCATAAGGGATAAGAAACTAAGAGTAATGCTACTCAACACCAGAAGTCTAAACCTCAAGATGCACGCACTCGAAACTCTCCTTAGCATGGAGAACATCGATATCTGTGCAGTAACAGAAACCTGGTTCAAGGCTCCCGAGAGCAACACAGCACTACCAGGTTATACCTCATACCATGCTTTTCGGCCCCAAAACTTGGACCAAATCACAAAAGGAGGGGGAGTATCAATATTCGTCAATGATACCCACACCTCCAGGTTGGTGGCACAGCACGAAGCATCAGAGACTATCCATGTGCAACTAACAGTGGGTAAAACTGCCTTCCAGTTTACAGCCTGCTACAGACCACCCTCCCAAACCCAGGAACCCCACTCGGCCTTCCTGAGAACACTGGAAAATATGAAGGTCTCTCCAAACACCATTATATTGGGCGACTTCAACTACCCAAACATAGGTTCATAGGTTCATACTAGGCTATCTGCCCTAGGGCATTTATAAGCCTAGCCAGAGTATGTTTGGCTTTCGCCACCCATTTTAAATTAATTTTGCTATGCCCTTTTTTGAGGTTAATATACTGTGCCTCTGTCTAACAGTGACACAGAAGTGATACCTGGGTTAAACCTACGATCTTCCATCCACTCATCAAGATTCCTCTTGAAGAGAGTCAATGAGGGACTCTGCCTAACCTGGACTGGGATTTTATTCCAGAGTGAAGGGAGCCTCTGGGTTATGAATCTGTCCCTCCAGCATGTCCTATTTATTTCAGTGCTGAGGTTCAAGTCCCTCGAGCACGTAGCTCGATGGGATTTGGATTTTCTGAGGTGCAGCATGTCCATTAATTCCGGGTTGGACATGGCTTTATACGTTAGGCACAGATCGCCTCTGAGCAGGCGGTATGTCACTGAGTAGAGCTGGAGTTTCTTTAACCGGCAGCATATGGCATCTGTTTGAGCCCTTTGATCCTCTTGGTGAGGTACTTTTGGGGTCTTTCCAGTTGCTGCAGGTGTCTGGTAAGGTACATCCCAAAAGGGCATTGTACTCAATTATGGGCCTGATGAGGGATGAGTAAAGAGGCACGATGACCACCCTGATCTAGATGTGAATCCCTTCATGATTAGGTGGGATATATAAAATGTTTTTCTAACCACTTTGGCCACATAGTTGTCAAATGAGAGATTGCTATCAACTTGGGTCCCCAGGTCCCTAATTACTTCTTCTGTACTTAATGGATTACCACCTATGTGGTAATTTGTGGGCACTTTGTTTTTGCCAAAGGGGATGACTATACACTTTTTGGCGTTTAGCTTGAGGCCATGGCTCTGGCACCAGTTGTCTGTTTCTACGAGGCCCTTTTGGAGGATGCTTGTGGCGGCTGGAGAGTCGATTATGGCGCCCAGTTTGCAGTCATCTGCGAACTTGGTCAGACACAGTTTTTCCGTGTTTGCCTGTACCTCTGAGAAATATATACCGAACAAGAGAGGTCCCAGGACTGAGCCTTGTGGGACGCCACTTGTAACTGAAAAGTCTGGAGTAAAAACCTTGTCCCTTCCTTCTCTGGTACCAGTTGAATAGCCCCCATGTGAGAGAAAGTACTTCTTTTGAGCCTCTGCCCACTGATTTGGGGGGTAGGTCTCGGACACCACTTCTGGCAGTAAGCGTGTGGAAGAAATCAATCTGTATCCCATATATTTAAAAATTTTTTGTTGTCCTTGGTAATGAGTTCCTGAGTCTTTAGTTCAATCTTTCCCCTTAAAGAAGAAGATAAGTAAGTGATGAGAAGATAAGTTGGAAATAAAGAAGTTTACCTAGGGGGTAGCTTTTTTAGGGGTGACTTGTTATTCCCAGACTTGGAGGTGGAGGTGCTGTGTCTGAGAAATATATACCGAACAAGAGAGGTCCCAGGACTGAGCCTTGTGGGACGCCACTTGTAACTGGTTTGGAGTCTGACATGGCTCCAGCAATTGGATAGGAAATTGCATAGGAAGTAATTGGTGAAGAGTCAGCATCTTGAATTTTGGAAACTCCAAAAAGGTGTTTAGAGTAGACAGGTCCAGGATTGGACACCATGATTTGTCTTTTCTGGGTACCAGGAAAAGTCTGTTGTAGAAACCTTGTCCCTTTTCCTCTTCTGGTACCAGTTGAATAGCCCCCATGCTTGAGAGAAAGTACTTCTTTTTGAGCCTCTGCCCACTGATTTGGGGGTAGGATTTTTGAAAAGGAACTTGTGTGATTCAGGGACCCTGTAGTATCTGTCAGGTTTACTGGGAGCAGGAGGCAGGGAATCAGGGGCCAAACTGGATTCCGAGAAAGCATCAACAACAATGTCTAGTACAGGAGGATTAGCCAAAGGCCTATACTGAGGTAGAAGGAAATCCCTGAGCCTCTTTTTTGAATCAGAAAATTCCTGGCTTTCCCAGTGAAAATGCTCCCTTAGAGTATGTAAGATTTCCCCAAAAGAAAAATCCTCAGGAGGGGAAGCAGAGGGAATGGAGTCCTCTGCATCAGAATCCTCATAAGTAGGCAAGGACAAATCCAGGTCATCAGAAGAGTCAGGAAAAAAAACAGAATCATGCTCAGAAGATTCATAATCAAGCTCAGCCCTAGGCCTCAGGGGGAGGGGGTGACTACCCCTAATTAGAGTTATTAGATCTTCAGCCATTTTTATCATTTGTTTTCTAGGCATAGAGGCCTGAGCATGTGGCCTGGGCGTCGTTTTTTTTAGACCTGGATCGAGATTTAGGCCTTAGTAATAAAGGAGACGGCGATTTAATATGCAAGTCCGTAGGCCTGAATACACCCTCAGAAGCCGGTGCCTGCACAGCGGCTCCGGACCCATCCAAGGTAGAGACATCCATGGGTTCCATAGTTGAAGTATCTTGCGGCGTACCGGACTCTGAATAGGTCTCAGTAGAGGCCTGCGAATCAGAAGTAGCGGGTATCAGGGGCTGCGAAGTGCCTCACTGAGTACCGGCGAACTGGCGACTGGCTTAGGAGAAGCGTTGTCGGCAGTTTTGGACCTCGGTGGCTTGTCTCTGTCTTTATCTTCGCGTTTTTTTCAGAATTCCGGTAGTAGGATGGCTAATCGATGACATTTCTGGATAATTAAACAGAGAACCGAAATATTTAGAGGCAAAAATATACCAAAGATGAATAGTGTGATGATTAAATAAAGCACAAAACTGACAACAAGATACATCAGGTAGGTCAGGGCCTAGGCAAGGAATACAGTACGAATGAAAATCTTTAGAAGGTATTTGCTTTCCACAAGTAATGCAATTATTAACTTTTGCTGACATCGGAAAGGAGCAAGAAAAAGTTTTCCCAATGGGGGACTTAGCTTTTAGTTGAAGACTTCAGTTCTGAAACTCGAAAATGAAAATTTCAGGAGTCGGCCGACCGGCACTTGCGAACTGCTTCTGCTTCGGGCACCACACAGCAAGAAAGACTAATGTAATGGTGTTGGCTGCATGTTTCCGTGATGACCTGACGTCATAGAAGAAGGGACAGCAACCGACGCAGGACCCAAGACTTTGTTAATCAGGCCGACTGAGGGCAACCTGCAAACAGATTACCCAAATGTAATGACTGCAACAGTGAAACATGAAGAACATCAGTATGCTGTAGTATGGTAGCGCCAACTGACCACTAGCCAGTGCCTCTCTCTTTTTTTTTTTTAAATCACCTGTATTAAACTCTTACTTAAAAACATGCATACATACATTAAGACGACAAACCATATTAACATTATATATTTACATACATTACACATTTTGTTTTCTTCCTTAACAACTCTCATTTAGTCCAACATTACGTAAATTACAAACATTCCTGGCTTCCCTTAACCTTAACTTAACCTCACTTAACTTAACCTTAACTGACAATCTCAGCCCTTGCTCCCCTTCTCTCTCTCTTTCTTGCAGGGGTTGGGTTGGACTGCAGGAACATCTCCTAGTGGAGGCAGGTAATAACCTTGGTGAAAACTAAGGGAAAGAAGCAGTTGTACGCAAAATGTCTGATACAAAAGTGCAGAAGCAAGCACAGTGTGAAGTGCGTAGAGCTTGGGAAAGGGAAATAAAACAACAAAGAACATGTCCCCCATGGGGGGGGGGGTCCAAAAAAGTTTAATGGACTAAGGACTGAACAATAGATAACACAAATAATTGAAAACGAAATAAGAAAAGTGTATTAAAACAAATAAAAATAAATTGAAGTTCCAACTGTCAAACAGATTGTTAAATAAATGAGGTCGAGTAATACATCTGAAAGACTTTATAAAACCAGAAGTCAAAACCTGTTAGGATAAATGGCTTGAAAATTAACCAAGTCCACAGTGTCAAGCAGCACAGTCCTGGTGACGTTTAAAAAGCTGATGAACAGGATTTGAAAATGGCAAACTAAGCAAACCTGATAAGCCGTGAACAAATACAAAAGCCATACTGTCATTTGAATTAAGTAAACACTGTCCAAATAGCTACCGACATGAAAAGCAATCCAACTCCAAAAACAGACGCTTGAAAGGAACTAGCCATGAAGCAAAAATAATTTAAAGGGAAGAAAACTGAAACTATAGAGAAATGAAACAGAAGAGTACATACTATGAAGTTGTCATCTTTAAGCACATCACTTCCTTAACCACCTCCATTTTACTTGTTAGTCTCAGTCTTCCTGCACACTGCAGGTAAACACCCTCAGTTCTGCACCATTCATTCTGCTGTGACTGCAGAAAACCTACATCAGTCCTCTTCCCACATAACCTACATCCACGCATGGGAAGAAAGCTCACAGCCCCTGATTTGGGCACCAAAGCATATAAATATATGCTACAGATGAACAGCTCTCAAAGAGTAAATGGGTCCATTTTTTAACATTACAACCTTTCTCTTAATGTTTTATTCAATATCAATTAAATTTAAGGGGACGAATGGGGAAGTGAAGGATTCTCACGTGCTCTTGCATTACCATCACATAATAGTAACATTCCTGCATTGCTATACTGCAGGCAATTTTCAGAAACAGTTTTGGGAAGAGTCATAACAGAGGATGCTAGGGTTCTTCCTCCAGCTGCCACCTACTAGCCTGAAACCACTAATTCATTCACTACTGAAAGAGTTAAAAATCTATGCTAACAAATTAAAGTGAAAACTTCTGCTTTACAATGATCCGTCAATATGTTGCTTTTTAGTCAAAGGCAATGTGCTTGCAGCCCCACAAATTTTGCCATGAATGTCTTTCTGCTTATAACTAAGCAACGTGAGCTCGATTTCAAACATTAACAGATCAGCATAACTAAAAAGGCACAGCATCTCTTGAATATCGATGTCCTTGTATAAATTCTTATGTTGGCAATATTTTTTCTACAAAATTATAGCTTAGCATTCACAGAAAAAAATCTGCTTTACTGTTTTATGACTCGAGTTTGTGGCCAAAGTATGGGAAACCTTCCAGAAGAGACAACCACCATCACTTAATTTCAAGTTAACCTAACTTTAACATGACATGTGGTGAGCCATAAAAATCCCTGGTGTTTTCTTAACAGCATGACCTTTATGTCTAGAGAAAACGAGAGCAGAAAATAACTAAAAAACAAAATTAAAACATTACATATACATATAAAAAGATGCTTGGAACTGTAGCTATAGAAGTAGTTCAGACACCATAAGATTCAATATCCACCTCTTCCTTTTGACTTTTAACCCAAACAGCATACTTCAATGCTCAAAATATGGATGGTTAAAGGATGCCAATAATCACGCACTCCATCAAGCTGCATCTTCTCCAGCATGACAGGGAAAAAATGCCAGCCACCCCCACACAAATCAAATAAAGCATTATCTGCAAAAATGTTAGTAATGACAGCAAGCATTTCATATTTTGATCCCCTAAATCAGTCCTTGATGAACTACACTAAGTAGAACCAACCAGAACCCCGTTTTAAATAAACTGACAAAACATTAATCACAGGAGAATAACAGACACATATCTGATAATTATACAAAATTGACAGCTAAAATCATAACTAAAACCAGATCCACATACACTAATTCACCTTCTTTCCTTTTGGCAGTATTCTACTAGTGTGCAGCAGGAGTCCCTAAGGAAAAGGAATTTCATATATGCACCAAACAGCATCAGATTTTCTTCATTCATAAATACACACTGGGGAGGGATGCAGCTCGTCAGCCAAGAGTGACTCATCCTCATACATATGCTTAGAATAAACCCTGAATGTCCAGTGACATCACTAAAGTGATGTGAAGGATACTATGGTAACAGAACTATGCGTTGAGAGAGAAACCTTTAATTGCTTAAACAACTTCCTAGGGCTCTGGCTTCAGCGTGCCAGTGATATGCAATTGCAGGAAATTAGGGATGTTGCCAGAGCTGGAGATGTGACACAAAACAGATAGGGTTCAACGAATTTTAAATCTATTAATTGCAACACGGTCTCTTACAGACTAATGTCATAGCCTGAATCCATTAGTAGAACCCATCTATCATTCAACAGTTTCAGCCGAAAGACGCAAGCAAAAGACAACAGCAGCCTGGCAGCCATGCACTAATCTTACTCAGCAGCTGTCTATTCTTTACAAATGGGGAAAGAAGTCTACACAGTGGCTTGACACTGAACAGTTCTGTGCTTATCTAAATACTGCTGTAACAGAATTGTCCCTAAAACAGAAATACTGTCCTTTGGACCTCAGTAAATTTTACAGACCTGCAAGTATGACATCTAACATCTACTGTCCCCAAGATAAACTGTTGTGAAGAAGGGTCACAAACTAAACTTGCCTGAATACTGAAAATATATTTTAAAAGATTTGCAGTTTACACCAAACCATTAGCAAATTCAATAAAGTTGATTGATATGGCACCCATTCTATGAGGTTGTATGTATAGCTTTCAACATCTCAGCACAAAAAATCTGGATAAAACCAAAAACAATAGGAGTGCCAAGGCCCAAAATCATACAAACTTTAAATATTGTTCTTATAAATGTAGTAAGTTGATGGAACAGATTTTGCATTAGCATGTATTTTCTGAAGGATATGAAGTATGGAACTGAAATATAAGTCATTATTTAGTGACTTTAGTCTTCGGTGATTGAGGAACAGACCAAAAATCTAAGGCAAAAACCTGGACAGTTGAGAGGTATGGTTATAGGTGTTTAATATGTTAAAGAATTTGGTATCAAAATGAGCATAAATGTATTTGCTGCTGTGACTTGAATAGGGCTATAAAGATAAAATCTTAACTTACAGGAGAAATGTTACTTCAGAAAATTAGGGTTTGTTTCTCTGCCCTGTACTCACAGTGTCAGGACAGATCCCAGCTCCTACAAAACCTTAAACCAGATTATCACAGAATAAATGAACTACTCTAAATTATCTACCTTCAAAATTTTTTAAAATAAAATGTTAAAAACAAGCCTTTCTACAGGGGGTGGGTTTCGCAGAATACCCCACCCCTTCATCTAAGCAACACAAGGCACAAGATTAGATTCTGATGTCGGACTACTGGCTAGGCTTAAAATGGCTCTTCAGGAAACCTGGCCTAGTATTCACCTATGAACACAGTTAACTGACCAGATCTTAATGTATAAAGTTACCAGTAATAACAAAATGTAGAAATTGTTTCAAAATGATTTCTTGCACACATTTCCCTAGATTGAACTACAACAGATTACAGTGGACAGACTTTTCAGTATATCCTTCCTTACTATCATACACAAACCACATTCTGAAGAACCCACAGTTCAGCCAAAATGGAAGACAGGGGTACCACCTGTTCCTGTTTGGTAGTCACATCTTTGAAACATGAAAAAGGAAAATATCCTGCAATTTAAGACAAACATTTCCTAAGTTTCTTCCAATAGTTGCATAAATAATTATTTTGTATCGGAAACAATTTAATATGATACAAAACAAGAGAAAAATCAAATTC
The DNA here is from genome assembly GCF_019279795.1 of Protopterus annectens. Taxonomy (NCBI): domain Eukaryota; kingdom Metazoa; phylum Chordata; order Ceratodontiformes; family Protopteridae; genus Protopterus; species Protopterus annectens. The sequence continues at coordinate 318,680,043 of NC_056730.1, read as the reverse complement.
TATAAAAGTGAGATGTTATATTGCCATCAAGGTGAAGTCCAGTCCTCTGCACTACTGGTTGCAGATATTGTTTGTCCTGCAAAACATTTCCAAAATATATATCCCATTTCGGGCAGCTGAAAAGGTGTCATCCCTTTTAGAAGATTCAAGTAACTCCTCTTAAATTCACAAAGACTGAAATTGTCTCAGTGAATGCAACTAATGTGGGTTGCAGGCAGCCTGAGCTAAACAGCTTTTGTGACTGTCAGATGGGGAGGGGCCAGTTTAAACAAGTGTTGCACATAAATTATGCAAAGACCAGTGTTACCATAGAACACACAATTTTTTCAGGCTGTGCCATTGCATACAGCTGGTGTATAAGTGAAGAGAGACAGCAATCAAAAGCAATACAAGAAATGTGTGAAATCACACTGGTCATAAATGTGAAATTTGGGTGTAAAACCACAAAAACAGGATCAAATTGCACTCTGATGCTGGACATCACAGTAATGAAGATGCACTGAATAATGGTATACCTTCTACGTGAAGCACCCAGGGGGCATCTTTATAAGGTGCACAACCACCACGACAGACTTTCTCAACACACAGAAGAGCAGTGTCTGAACTCTTTGGTCCTACCAGACTGCTGAGGTCCCCATGTAGCTACTGACAGTAAGGCCAGCTACCTTTGAAGGAACCTCAACTTCTGCTGCCTACAACCATAACCTTGTCTTGTCTTAATCACCCAAAGCTCTGGAATGAATGTAAATATTAACCAAAATCTTATCTTTTCTTAATCATTCAAAGCTTGGGAACAATGTAAAGACAGAGAAAAAGACTGACCAGCACATGAAGAGCTTTGTCTAATGACTCTGCTCTCAATTCTCCACCAAAGTTGATTAAAATGCCTGCAGTACTACTGCTGCTGCTGTACCAGTCTGATGGTCAATCACCTGATCCCCTCTACCTTCGCAAATGAACAAGTCCTCAAAATACTTAAACTCCTCTACCTAAAATATATGCTTCTCCTTCACTTGGAGACAGCAATCTGTTCTTTTCCAGCCAGGACAGAATCATGACTTCTGACGTGGAGGTGCTACTTTGCATTGATAAGGGAGATCATAATTATTTCAGCTTAAGAGGGCAGCATTACCTGCAAACAAAGATACAAAGCTCACATCCCCCCACAAAGACACTTTAGTCTGTTCCTTGATATGCTGTAAAGGAAAATGATAAACAGGCAGAGAGCCAATGATAATGTGGACAACTCTCACTCCTCATATACCAAGACTAAACATCATGCAGAGACCCTGGGACAGAGAGGTGTTGTAGCACTTCCCACAAGACATTCTGGAGTACATAGTCAGATTGTCTTCTCTAAGTCTGCAAAGCACAAGGAAGACAGCACTGGGGAAAGTCTTTTGACCCCCTCCAGCATCCACATAAGGACAGGCTGTAATCTGCACTGTTCCTCCTGAATCAAAAGTTCAGGTATTGGGCAAAGTCTCCTCTACTGCATCCCAGCCTACACTTTCCCAAGAGACTAAGAAACATGATGTCCTTATAACTGGAACTTACTCCATTATCACACTTTCTGACAACCAGTACTATTACTCTGATACAGAGAAATGGTCACAGCTTTCCACACAACACTGAAATGAAGTCTAAGGGTCATCTTCACTAGGTGACCATACCACCTTACACACAGCTCTCTGTGTTAAAACAGTGTCAGTACATGGGAATCTGTTCTGCCATTCAGAATACAGTGAAGTGCATTCCGACTCAGCAAAGCTCCTTGTGGTCCTGCAGAGTGGTGCTAGCAGCAGAGAGACGAAAAAAGAGTGCCTTTACCAGATAAAGTACATTTTTCTTTGCCTTTTGATTTGCGACTGCTCACCTCGCCGAAAAGAGAGTTATAACTGCTCTACTACCTATCTAAAAGCTTATTTGCATTATTTACTTACCTGCACTTCTAAAGTTGTTTTTGTGTTTAATTTAACTGTTTAGGCTGCCCACTCAAGCGCGCTAGCCTGTGCTAAGCATTTACTGTGTTTTACTGTTATTTTCCTGTCTCGGTTTAAAAAAAAAGAAAAAAAATATCCTGGTTTCCCGCCTTTTCTGAGATAGAATAGTCCTGAATTCAGGTTTTGCTGAATTCTGGGCTTTTGTACAGGTTCCTGTGTTGCCCATATCCTTACTTGGATAGGAGGAAGCTTCTCTGTTCACCAGTGAGAGTGGGGAGCTTTGAGCAGCCTATCTGTCCCTGGAGGAATGGTCTCAGCCCAGAAACTAGTTGCCTATTGGCCGTTTTGGGCTAATTCCTAGCTCTTTCAAGTCCCCTGCTTTAAAACCTGCTTGGCGCGGTTTTTGCGCTTGTTCCGACTCAGCAAAGCTCCTCGTGGTCCTGCAGAGTGGTGCTAGCAGCAGAGAGACGAAAAAAAGAGTGACTTTTCCTGATAAAGTAAATTTTTCTTTGCCTTTTGATTTGCGACTACTTACCTCACCGAAATGCAAGTTATAACTGCTCTACTACCTATCTAAATGCTTATTTGCATTATTTACTTACCTGCACTTCTAAAGTTGTTTTTGCGTTTAATTTAACTGTTTAGGCTGCCCACTCAAGTGTGCTAGCCTGTGCTAAGCATTTACTGTGTTTTATTGTTATTTTCCTGTCTCTGTTTAAAAAAAAAAAAAAAAAAAAAAAAAAATATCCTTGTTTCCCACCTTTTCTGAGCTAGAATAGTCCTGAATTCAGGTTTTGCTGAATTCTGGGCTTTTGTACAGGTTTCTGTGTTGCCCATATCTTTACTTAGATAGGAGGAAGCTTCTCTGTTCACCAGTGAGAGTGGGGAGCTTTGAGCAGCCTATCTGTCGATGGAGGAGTGGTCTCAGCCCAGAAACTAGTTATTGGCCGTTTTGGGCTAATTCCTAGCTCTTTCAAGTCCCCTGCTTTAAAACCTGCTTGGCGGTTTTGCGTGATTTTGCACATCGTGCAACGTAGCGCAGCACCGGTTAAAGAGATTTAAACCATTCCAGGCTCCACAAAGTCTGCTCTTCAATTTTTCCCTTAGTACTAGTCCACCTTGCTAAATAAAGCTCTAAATCTTCTTTTTACAGACCAGCACTTGCCAAGTATCTCAGTAAGTACTAACTAAGTTTAGTCTTACACCCCTCCTATTGATATACAGTAGTACAAGGCTCCTTATTCTCCCAATCCAGACTATCAATAATCTGCTCCATAAATCATCCAGGCATGTCCAAGCAGTGGTTTCAGGTATACTCTCCAGTCCAGTTGGTGAATCTGGGAATCCTGAGGCAATGTTACAATTGCCTTATGTACACAGACAACCCTCTCCTCCTTCCATCAAACAAACATTTGTGAGAGATGCAACTATACAGCCAAACTGGAGGCAGGGCGCTCTCAACCCAAAACTGGCACAGCCAGTCAGGAGGTGAAGGATGACACCTACACCATAAAACTAGATACACATAGACAAATCGCACCAGCAAACAAGACACACAAACTCACTAAAATATACATAGAGGCTCTAAATAAAAATCTGCCAAAACAACAGAGACCTCCAAAGCAGACATCCAAGCAACCACTACCACAAAACAACAGTCACGTAACACATACTTCACAAAGTCAGCGTGCCACACAATCACAGCCGTCAAGGCTAAGCAACACACCTAATACACTAGTAATTGGAGACTCTATTGTCAGGCACACTGACGTCCCACTCACCAGACTTAACAAGGAGAGGGTCACAGTAAGCTGCCTGTCGGGGGCCGGAATCCACCACATAACACAAGCACTCAGGTCACTCAACAGCAGATACAAATATGACTCAGTCATTGTCCATGTTGGTGTGAATGACCTGAGATTTACCTCCCTGGACTACAGGAAAATAGACATTGAGGAGCTCTCTGATCATGTAGCTCAGGCCGGTATGACCCTGACCCTGAGTAGCATCTTACCCTCACCAAGAATGATGCCACAGTATAAGGACAAAATGATACATTTGAACAATTGGCTAGATTATTGGTGTCATTCAGAGGGGATCCAGTGTCTGTCAGCCTGGGATGACATGCACGACAAGCCACGCTGCTTCGCCAGAGACTGCTTGCACCTGTCACCCTTGGGCTTTTGTATACTGGCAAAGGCTCTTGCCACCCCCATAGTGCCTGTTTAGGCAAGGCTCAGAAGACAAAACCACCACCATAGACAATACCAATAACAAAAAACTAAGGGTAATGCTACTCAATGCCAGAAGTCTAAACCTAAAGATGCACACACTCGAGGCACTCCTCAGCATGGAGAAAATCGATATCTGTGCAGTAACAGAAACCTGGTTCAAGGCTCCAGAGAGCACCCCAGCATTATCAGGATATAACTCATACCACTGTTTTCGGCCCCAGAACTCGGACCGAAATACTAAATGCGGAGGAGTATCCTTCTTTATCAAGGATACCCATACCTCTAGGTTAGTGGCACTGCATGAGGCAGAGGAGACAATCCAGGTGCAACTAACTGTAGGTAAAACCGCTTTTCAGTTTATAGCTTGCTATGGATCACTTACCCTGTCTCAGGACCCCCACGTCGCACTCCTGAGAACATTGGAAAACATAAAGGTCCAACCAAACACCATGACATTGGGGGACTTCAACTACCCAAACATTGACTGGGAAAACTACTCAAGCCCCAGCTCATTTGCTCAACGGTTCCTGGAGTTTATAAACTCAAATGCCCTGGAACAACTGGTTAACACACCCACTAGAGGGGACAACATATTGGACTTGGTCATCACCAACATGGTGGCCAAATGCTCTATACTTGACATAAACCAATCATTGGTAAGATCAGACCATAAACTAATCACATTGGACATCCATATCCCGGACCCCACCCCCAGCCAAGATAACCACTGTGAAAAATTTCTCAAAAGCAAACTTGACACTCCTCAATACCGAGGTGGTAAGCTTCAAAGCACCAGAGCACATGGAAAATGAGACCCAAACCACAGAATCCTTTACAACTGCACTCTATGAGCACCTGCTGAAATGCATGGATAGTGCCATCCCAAGTAAAACCAAGACTCATGCCTCTAAAAACAGGAGACCAGTCTGGTGGACCCCTGCCATAAATAAACTATACAACAGAAGAAAACTATTGCACGGGAGGGCAAAATCCCAAAAAGTAAGGGCATCCCTGATCAGTACTAGTAAGAAACTTAGATCCCTCATAAAATCATCTAAAGCCAGCTTTGAAAAGAGAATTGCCAAAGACTCGAAGGAAAATCACAAGGCGATCTTTAGCTACGTCAAGAATCTGGGAGGCAACTCTCAGATATACTCTGAGCTGGTACAAAATGGCACAAAATTCACTGAACCCACAGACATCCTGGCGGACAGGTTCAGTGCAAATTTCACCCCCCCCTTCCCCACCAAAAGAGCCGGTGTCTATCCCAGAAGAATGCAATCCCCCGGACATCACAGACTCACAGGTGAAAGCAGCTCTCACCAAAGTAAAAAACATGGCATCAATGGGACCGGATGGTATCCCGGGCTGCGTAATACATGAACTCCAAAATGAACTAAACCCACACATAAATTCACTGTTCCAACTCAGCCTAACCACAGGCTATGTACCCAAAGAATGGCGTACAGCAACAGTGATCCCGCTCCACAAAGGTGGCGCCACAACGGATCCAGGGAACTATCGCCCTATAAGCTTGACTAGCCTGGTCTGCAAGGCTATGGAGCGCATTATTATGGATCTCATACACATTGGGAACCTCCAGACACTGGACCCTACCCAATTCTGCTTCGTTAAGGGCAGATCATGTCTCTTAAACCTGGTTGACTTCGAGACAGTAACCAAAGCCATCGATGAGGGAAAGATGGTCCACACAGCCTATCTGGACCTAGCAAAGGCCTTCGACACAATACCCCACTCTGGTATCATAAATAAACTTACTAGCCTAAACATCAACCCATATGTCATTAGATGGGTCACAAACTGGCTCAAGGACAGAACTCACATGGTCAGAGTCGTGGGTGCCATGTCCGACTCTAAGCCAATTACAAGTGGTGTCCCACAGGGCTTAGTCCTGGGACCTCTCTTGTTCGCTATATACTTCTCTGAAGTACAGGCAAACCTAGGAGGACTATGGCTTACCAAGTTCTCAGATGACTGCAAACTAGGAGCCATAATTGACTCACTGGCTGACACAAGCATCCTCCAGAAGGGCCTTACAGAGATGGATACCTGGTGTGAGAACCATGGCCTCAAGCTAAATGCCAAAAAATGCATAGTCATCCCCTTTGGGAAAAACAAAGTACCCACAAACTACAACATAGGAGGGAATCCACTAAGTACGGAAGAGGTAATTAGAGACCTGGGGACCCAAGTAGATAGTAACCTCACCTTTGACAATCACATTGCCAAAGTGGTTAGAAAAACCTTCTATATAGCCCACCTAATCACAAAAGGGTTTACATCTAGATCTAGAGAGGTCATCGTGCCCCTCTACTCATCACTGATTAGGCCCATAATTGAGTACAATGCCCCATTTGGGATGTACCTCACTCGACACTTGCAGCAGCTGAAGAGACCTCAGAAATACCTCACCAAGAGGATAGTGGGCCTCAAACAGATGCCCTATGCAGCACGACATAAGAAACTCCAACTCTACTCCGTTGCATACCGCCTACTCAGAGGCGATCTCTGCCTGACATATAAGGCCATGTCTAACCCAGAATTGTTAGACATGCTCCATCTCAAGAAAAACAAATCCATTAGAGCTACATGCTCCAGGGAAATTAACCTTAGCACAACAATAAACAGGACATGCTGGAGGGACAGATTCATATCCCAAAGGCTTCCCTCGCTCTGGAATTAAATCCCAGTCCATGTTAGACAGAGCCCCTCGCTGACCCTCTTCAAGAGAAATCTTGACAAGTGGATGGGAAATCATAAATTTACTCCCGGGATCACTTCATTTGCCCTGCTGGACAGAGGCTCAGGAATCTAGCCTAAAAGGGTGGTGAAAGCCAACACATTCTGGCTAGGCTTGTAAATTCCCTAGGGCAGACAGGTTCATAGGTATGTACTAGGCTATGTAGAAGGCTACCTACAGTTTCCCAGATAAGATTATACTACACTCATATACTGGTACATTTTCTTGATGCCTAGTGCTGTGTAAGTGAGAATTTATACAAGTTTCTGGGTTAAATTAGCTGTTATCTTCTCAACAGAGACTCGCACCCAGCTATACTGAATACACAGTAAGATATCTTCAAGACTTTATAAGAAATGTGGGGAGGAATGATGAAAGGTTGCGCCACAAACTGCACATTACTCACAAAATATGGAGTCAGATGGCTGGAGTGTGGCTTTTGGGGGAAAATTTGTTAAGGGCTTTCAGTCATTCATTCATTCTCAAAGCTGCTTGTCCTGCAGATGTTTGCACTGTTAGCAAGCTGAGCAATGCATACCAGACTTCCCCGTTCCCAGCAAGAGTTCCCAGATCCTTAAGTTAGATCTCAAGGCAAACATAGGCAAGCTTCAAGATACGACTCCAGCATGATGTATGCTTGTCTCAAGGACTCCTTCAAGTGGGCCATCACTTGTACAGATCCCATAAGAGATATCCAGGGAGACATTTTCACAAAGTGTCCAAACTACCTTCTCTCAAATGGAACAGCTGTGGTTCTGTTCCAGAATTTTAGTTATTACTATCTATCAATCTATGTATCCATCCTTTGTTGACTGGCTTACTCCCACTAGGCTAATATCCTCTTTTCAGGAAAGAACTGAGGTGGAATTTATACTTCTAAATTTGGCTAGGGCACTGGGGAAACTCCTCTACTCTTTTTGCTGCGAGTGGAATCCATTTTGGAGGAGCACTTCCTGTTTATATTCCAGGCACAGAGGCAGCCCAGAGAAAAAGAGAGGCAGATGGAGATAGAAGGAGATGGAGTGGTGAAAGAAATGAAGTTGAAAAAGCAAATATCAAGACCAGAGAATGTGTGCAGGATTTTGAGGAAATATTTCAAAGAAACCTGTTTGATGGAGATGAGTCAGCAAATGACTGATGTATAATTACAACCCTCCAATGGGGAGGGTTGCGGAATGATTTATTAATGAAATGGTGATGCACAGTTAGCCAGAAAATGAAGGAGACATTTCCTGGGGGGACATTACAGAGAAATTCAAAAGAAGGATGCAGAGACAATCCTGACAAATAGTGGTAAGATGGAAAAGAAAACATATGCAGAGAAAGTAAAAGAATGTAAAATTGAAGTAGCAAAAAAGAAGGCAGAAGAAAATGTAAAACAGAAGTATGTGGGAAGGATTCAAAGTGAATAAGACAAAGAAATGGACAGGTATGAAGTGTGGGACAATTTAATAGCTCCTTTAGGTGTAAAAGCACATGAGGCAGGAGAATTTATTCTTCCTATCAAAAAGACATTTTATGATATTATATTTGAGACTGTTTTTTCAATGGAAACATTTATTGGAGAATATGAAAAAAATACTGTAACCCATGGAATCTTTATGTGATAAAAGCATTTAACAGGGAAACAAAAAAGAAGATTCATGTTGAATTTCTCACAGAGGTAGAAAGAGACTTTGAAAGGGCATTTACAAGCTTTATGCAAAGTAGTACTGGACATTGCAAAAGTTTATGACAAATGGGGTTTATGGAGGGGATGCTGGGATGGTAATATATTGTGTTAATACAAACAGAAAAAACATATGTACATACCAAGCATGATACATGTGGAGGGGAATAGGGGTGTTCTAAAATAATGGGGAAAACCCAAAACATTTTTTTTCTTGTGGAAAAGGACATTTGATAAGTAACTATGACAAAATAAAATGTTATATTTGTGGGGAAGTAGGAAATGATGAAAAAAATGTGAATTTAAATCTTATAAATTCTAACAAAATTGGACATTTATGGATGGATTGCAAAACTAAACATAAGAGTAAGGAAAAAGAAAAAGAGAGTAGAAAATGAACAAAGAAGACATTTTCTAACTAGAAGAAATAGAAGAAAAATAAAAAAAAATAACGAGGTCATAAAAGAAGGTTCTGAAATACACAATGAAGATGACAAACTGGAAGGTAGTAAAAGGAAAAAAAACGAATTCTAGTGGTAAAAGGGTAAACGACAGAAAAAGAAAATGTAAAGGGATATGTAAAAAAAAAAAAAAGGAAATGGATGAATAAAAAATATCCAGTTAAATGTTGGGGCTTGGTAAAAACGGTTAAGGTGTTTGACTTAGATGCAAGGTACTGTGTTTGATTTTCACCGTTGGGAAGAAAATTGATTAGGTTTAGAATGGCCTGTTAAGAAAGCTTGCCCAATGACTACCTTTGAACTTATGAAACCATGAATCTAAGGAAAGGGGAAGATGAATATTTTGGAGTACTTTCTGTAATTGTGAACATTATTACAAATATATTAAAAAGAATAGGAATTTTGGAGAAGCGTAATGCATATGACGCAGATGTAATTATATTAGAAGAGACACAATTTTTAACAAATGAAGAAAGATTACAAACAGAGTAACTATGAGGAAGAAAGATAATCTGGAATTCAGAAAATGAGAGATGGTCTGGTATAGCCATATTCTATAGAAATACAGTGAAGATATTAGATGCAACTTTAGCAAAAAAAATGGAAAGATCAACTATTGTAGATTTAAAATGGAAATAAATACACAGAATTATAACATTATATATAGTAACTGTAAAGAAAGTGAAAGCTTTTTTCATCAGAATTTTGACTGTAATGAAAAATATGTATATTACAATAACAGCAGACTTTAACTGTGATTTAAGAGGCAAGTGTAAAAAAGAAAGGAAATGTAAGAAAAATGTTAAAAGTTATAAGATGTGGTGAGTTAAAACTCTGGGACAAAAATTCATGAACTTAAAGGGGTATGCATAGAAGTGAAATAGATTATTTTATAGTACCAGAAAGTTTAGTTATAGGAGAAGGGGAGGTAGTTGAATCAAGATTCTCTGACCATCTTGCAATATGGTGATATAAAGGAAAACAAAGAATATATACAAATATGCAAATGAATAAAAAGGATAAATGAGAAAGTATGAAATGAAGAAGGAAAGATTAGTAATAAAGTTATGAAAAAGATCATATTACTATGAGAACATTTTATAAAAATGGATCTGAAAGCTGCATGATATTTAAGGAAAATACATTTTTTTACAGTGGCAATATAATGTGAGAAAAGTAGAGAAAGAAAAATAAAAAAGAACATTTAACGGTGCATTGGAAGATTTAGAACATAATGATAGAAAGTACTTTGACAAAAAAAAAATAATTATATGAAAGAAATAAAGAAAAAAATACAATAACTGTTACACAAGAAAAAAAGAAGGTAGTGAAAAAACATGGAAAATAAAAACATTAACAGAAAAAGAGAACAAAGAGTTGGAAACTATTTCTTTTACTGAGCTAGATAAAGTATTAGGACACAAATATAGATTTGGCTGCAGGCCCAGATGGAATAGGATATGACATATATAAATTGAAAAGGTATTGGCAAAAAAATATACATTTTTAAAGATTCTGAATGAATGGTTAAATGACGGTTTTATGTATAAAGAATTATGTAGAAGAATACTTAAATTCTTACAGAAGGAATATACATGGCAATTAAAAAAACTGGACACTGATGGTACTGGATAAGAATGATTATAAGATTTTTATGAAAATAACACAAAAGAGATTAGAAACGAAAAAAATATTATGGAAGTTTGTATATATAGTATAAAGGGGAAGGGTTGTCAAGAATTATTAATAATAGAGAAATTGTGGCTATTATGAACAGAAAGAAGAAGAGACCTTAAAATGTCATTTGGCAGAATTGCACATGAAATCCTATGGTTACTAATGAAATAATATAACTCAAAAAGTTGAGGAATTATGTATGTCAAAGTATACTAATAATAAAGTAAAAATACTTGTAAATGGCTGGTTAAGGCAAGAGTTACATATGAAGAGTGTAGTAAGACAGGGATGTCCAGTGAGTTGTATACTCTTTGCATTAGTTATGAATGTGATAGTATGTGAAATAAATCACACAATGAATGAAACACCTGAAGGGTTAGAACTTCAGCTCTGTTAAATGCAGATGAGATTATAATAATTGCAAAAAACAAAATTTGGATAAAAATAATAATGTGCACAAATGAGGGTCTAGGGATGATAGTGATGGCTTTAAATAAAGAGGAAAATTTAGGTGATGTAGTAAAGACTGGCAGTATAGCCGCTGTGGTTCAGCGGTAGCGTCGCCTCACAGCAAGAGGCTCTCCCATTCAATTCTTGGCTGGAGCCCCTTCTGTGTGGAGTCTGCATGTCCTCCCTGCAGTCGAGTGGCGTTCGAAAGACATGCGTGAATGGGCATGCCTTCATTGAAGGTTGGGCATCGGGCTGGCACCTTGGCACCATAAAAATCAACTGCCAATTATTAGCAGACCCGCGTTGCGCTGTGGAGACCCCTAACCGGGAAAAGCCGAAAGAAGAAAGTACAGTTGTGTACCTACCATAAATGTAGATGTTCGAGTGTATTCACTGTTGTAGTCTTTACTCTAGGGTTATCCTGCTGGCAGGCTACCCGCAGTCGGCCTGAATTCCAAAGTCTTGGTCTGGCGTCGGTTGCTGTCACCTCTTCCCTGCCGTCAGTGTGCTAGGGGTATAAAAGATGCAGCCGACTCCATTTTCTTCAGTTTTTCTTGCCCCAGATGTCAGGTGCCCCCAAAAAGGGTAGGCTAAATAGATTATGCCAAAAAACATGCATGCACTAAAGTAAACATGTCCTTCATCTACAAGCAAATACACCACATAGGTTGTATAGAACAGAGAAGTACAGATAAGACCCAGCAAATGAAAGGGGGATGGTGGGAGGGTAACCTGGACTGCAACAGTGAATACACTCAAACATCTACATTTATGGTAGGTACACAACTGTACTATGTTCATCGTGTTTCACTGTTGCAGTCATTACTCTTGGGTTAAATCCCAAAGCTGAGGATGCGTGGCTGGGCTAAATAGGATTAGGAGAGACTATGAGGCCCTGCAGAACTGCAGTGACAAAGCCTGCTCTGGATTTAGAGTAGAGGGGTAAGTGGTAGTGCTTTGTAAAAGTGTACACTGAACTCCAAGCGCAGCCTCTAAGATGTCTTTGGTTGGTATTCCTCTGAGGAAGGCTGCTGAAGTGGCTGCTGCTCTGGTAGAATGTGGCCTACTGCCCTTAGGCACTGATTTGCCATGCTGTGAGTAGCAGAAACTAATGCAATGGCCTAGCCATTTTGAAATAGTCTGTTTTGCGATAGCCTTTCCTTGTGATCCTGCAGCATATGCCACTAAAAGTTGCTCAGTCTTTCTGAAAGCTTTAGTTCTGTCCAAGTAGAAGCATAGCTGTCTGTGTATGTCCAAAGAATGCAGAAGTCTCTCACCCTTGTTCTGTGGGTTTGGATAAAAGGTAGGCAAGTGAATGGTTTGGTTAAGGGCCACACTGGACATCACCTTAGGCATAAATGTAGGGTTCGTCCTCAGAGAAACCCTGTCTGGATGGAAAATGATAAAAGGTTCCACAGCCATGAGTGCCTGTAACTCCGAGACTAGTCTTGCAGAGGTTATTGCTAGGAGCAGAGCTGGTTTCCAGGATAAGAATTTAATATCAGCTGTTGAGGCTGGCTCAAAAGGAGGCAGTGTGAGTTTTTCCAAGACATAATTTAGGTCCCATGCAGGTATTGGCGCTCTCCTTGGAGGCCTTATGTTTTTGGCCCCTCTGAGGTACTGCCTTTATTAAAGGATGAGAAAAGATAGGTGGTTCCGTATTGTAATGGGCTGAAATGGCAGAGGCATGAATCTTAATTGAGGAAAAGGATATGCCTTTGTCCAGCATCTCAGTTAAGTATTGTAAAATCTGAGGAATATTTGGTACAAACGTGTCAATTCCTTGTTCCTGGTTCCAAGCACAGAATCTCTTCCATTTTTCTGCATAGGATTTTCTGGTACTGGGCCTCCTGGCCTCCAAGATAACATCCATTACAGCTTTGGAGAGTGGAGTGTTCTGAATGGCTACATTATCCGCCATGCTGCCAGATTTAAGGTCCTGAGTTGGCTGTGCAGGATCAGACTGTTTTGTTTGGTCAGTAAGTGAGAAGTTTGAGGCAATGTCCAGGCTGGACCTTGAGACAAGTTCTTTAGGATTGGGTACCAGTGCTGGCGTGGCCAGTCTGGGGCAATCAGTATCATTTTTTGCTTCTCTTGTCTGACCTTTATGAGTACCATGGGGAGGAGAGGCAGTGGAGGAAAGGCATATACTGTTAGGTTTTCAAGCTGAAGGATAGGGCATCCACTTTCCATGCTTGCTTGTGGTAAATCCTTGTGCAGAATCTCTGTAGTTGGCAGTTGTGAGGGGAGGCAAATAGATCTATGCCTGGGCATCCCCATTTCCTTGTTATGCTGAAGATTTGTGGATCCAGTTTCCACTCGTGGGGATCCATGAGGTTTCTGCTTAGTTCATCTGCCAGAGTATTTATTTTTCCTGGCAGGAATTGTGCTTGCAGGTGAACTTGATAAGTCAATGCTGTGTCCCACAAAGTCATGGCTTGTCTCAGAGGGGGTAGGAATGTGTGCCCCCCTGCTTGTTTATGTACCACATGACTGTAGTATCGCCCATCTTTATCAGTAGTTGTCCTGGATGAAGTAGATCCTTGAAAGCTGTCAGGGCATTCTGAACAGCTAGCATCTCTTTTTGATTGATATGAAGATGCATCTGGCTTGTGGGCCATGTGCCCTGAATACATTTTCCTGCCATGTGTGCCCCCCAGGCATAATCTGATGCATCCGTTGTTAGTGTATGCCTGGCTGTGGGTAAAGTGAATGGCTGTCCCTTGTTGTGGTGACAGCCCTGTGCCCACCATCGAAACTCCTGTTGCAGGCAGGGAATGAGAGTAATTAATGTTTCCAGGCTGTGGTAATGCTGAGTCCAAACACTTTTTAGATACCATTGTAGTTTCCTCATATGCAGTCTGGCATATGGAATTAGCAGAATGCAGGATGCCACGAAGCCCAAAGCCTGCAGATTTTTTCTTGCAGATAACTGTGCCTTTGTTGCCAACATTTTGAAGTAAGAAGTCAGTTGTCTTTGTTTGTCTGGCATGAGTGAAGCCATCTGGGCAGTTGCATTTAAGCTTGCACCCAGGAATATTACCTCTTGAGAGGGTACTAGTTTTGATTTCTTTTCTTTTGCTGTGTACCCTAGGCAAATTAGTAATCTTTTTACAAACGCCAGATGCTGTAGTAGAATCTCTTTGTTCTCTGCTTGAATAAGGCAGTCGTCCAAGTAAGGATATATCTGAATTCCTCTTTGTCTGCAAAATGCAATTACTGGTGTGCCAGGCATTTTGTGAATACCCTGGGCGCAGTAGATAAGCCAAAGGGCAGTGCAGAGAACTGGTAGTGCATTGAGCCAGCTATGAATCTGATGTATCTTCTGCAAGATTGTCTGATTGGGACATGCGGGTATGCCTCTTTTAGGTCCAAAGTTACGAGCCAAGCCTTCTTGCCCAGCATGGGCAGCAGCTGCTGCAGAGTCAACATTTTGAATTTTCGAACATCCAGAAATGTGTTTAGAATAGACAGGTCCAGTATTGGTCTCCAGGCTTTGTCCTTTCTGGGCACCAAGAAAAGTCTCGAGTAGAATCCTTGTCCCTGCTCTTGTTGTGGTACTTGCTGAATGGCCCTCATGTCCATGAGGGATGAAACTTGCTTTTGTGCCTCTGCCCATTGATTGTGTGGCAGGTCTGGCATACCCTTTGCCCTTGGCAGGGTGTGAAAGTGGAACCTGTAGCCCTGAGACACTATGTTCAAGAGCCATTTGTCCTGGGTAATCATGTGCCAATTTGCTGAAAAAAGTGCTAGTTTTCCCCCTAAGGGGGCTGCCAAAAGATAAGTGCTTGGTTCTGGCAGAGGAAAGTCATTGGGACTGTTTAATGTATGGTTGTGATTTGTCTTCTCCGCTTTTGGAGGTAGAAGCACCCCATTGTTTAGGCCTGTATGAGCCTTGGGGCTGGGATCTGCCTCTGAAGCGTGTGTATCTGCCTCTTTGTGGCCTGTCTGACACTGGAAAGGACCAATTCTTTGTAGGCCAGTTCCTGCTAAATCTGGGTGGCTGTACCTGTAGGAAATCCTTAACTGTCTGCATGGATTTTGCTTTATCCTCCATTTTCAACATCTCTTCTGCCTTAACACCAAACAAAGTATCATGCTGTAATGGAGCATCCAATAATTTTACTTTAACATGATCAGGCAGATTCTGTTCCTTTAACCAAGCATGCCTTCTAATGACAGAACCCGTAACAGAGGCCCTGCAAGAGGCCTCCAGTGAATCAAAACCACATTGCAAAGTATGCTTTCCCACTTGTTCAGCTGCATGCAATAAATCCTGCATTTCCTTGTTATCAGAACATTCAGAATTTGTCAACATTTTCTGTATAAGCAGTGACATTAAGTATTGCTGATATTTAAGCATATGAAACTGACAATTTAAAGCCCTTACAGCCAAGGTAGCAGAAGTGTAAACTTTTTTTTTCCCCCATCTATCCAGTGCCCTAGAATCCCTACCAGAGGGGACAGGGTTTTTTGCATTGGAAGCCTTGACCCCTTTGGGACCCTGAGATATAGTTTCTGGGTCAGCAGCAGGGTTTTTATATAGAAATTTGTGAGAGTCTGGAACCCTGTAGTATATATCTGGCTTAGCAGGTGCAGGGGGTAAAGAGTCAAGGGACAGGCCGGACTCTGAAAATACATCTACAATGTCTAAAACAGGTGGAATAGCAAAAGGTCTGTGCTGAGGTAGTAAAAGAAAATCTCTGAGCCTTTTCTTAGATTCTGAGTAATCTTGACTCTCCCAGTGAAAATGCTCCCTCATGGTATGCAGGGTTTCACCAAAAGAATAATCCTCAGGAGGAGAGGCTGAAGGAATAGATTCTTCAGCATCAGACTCCTCATAGGGAGAAAAAAAGTATCCCTATTCAGAAGAGAAGTCAGAGGAAATTGAAACCTGATCAGAAGAGTCATATTCTGTCTCTTGCCTAGGCCTCTTATCAGGAGGGGGATGGGAACCCCTGATCAAAGTAATTAGGTCTTCGGCCATTTTAAGCATCTGTTTCTTAGGCATGGAAGTCTGTCCAGGAGAATGCTGTACTTGTTTCTTTGTCTTTAGAGCTGTTTTAGTCCTTGTCTTTGAAGCTGAGGTAGGCTTGACATATAACTGTGTAGGTCTGAAAACACCCTCAGAAGCCGATGCCTGCTCAGTGGCTCTGGACCCATCTGAGGGAATAGTTTCCGAGAGTCCAATACCTTGAGTATCCAGAGGCCTAGTCGGCTCCATGTGGGAGTTGGAAGCAGCCTGTGGCTCTGAGGTAGCGGGCGTCAGGGGCTGCGAAAGCATCTGAGAACCGGCGACTGGCCTAGCGGGGGCCTCATCGGTTTTGGACCTCGGATGGCTGTCCTTTTCCTTGCGCTTTTTATAAACTCCGGTCATCGGCTGTTCCAACGTCATTATATAATTAAACCTTCGGCCAAAGTAATGAAAGGGAAAATCTTACCGAAGCTTAATAGTGCGTTGGTTAAATCTAGCACAAAACTGACAGCTAGCAACGTTGTGATCAGGGCCTAGGCAAGGAATACAGTAAGAATGAAAATCCTTATGAGGTATTTGCTTCCCCGCAAGAAATACAATCGTTAACCTTTTCTGACATCAGTCTGGAGCAAGAAAAAAAGTTTCCCCAATGGGGTACTTAGCTTTAATGAAGACTTCGGATCTGAAATTCAGTTTTGAAAATCTCAGGAGTCGGCCGACTGGCACTTGCAAACTGCTTTTGCTTCGGGCACCGCGCGGCAAGAAAGACTGAAGAAAATGGCGTCAGCTGCATCTTTTATACCCCCTGGCGCACTGACGTCAGGGAAGAGGCGACAACAACCGACGCCGGACCAAGACTTTGGAATTCAGGCCGACTGCGGGTAGCCTGCCAGCAGGATAACCCTAGAGTAATGACTGCAACAGTGAAAAGTACAGTTTTGTACCTACCATAAATGTAGATGTTCGAGGATCCACATTGCTGCAGTCCTAACTATTGGGTAGTCCGCTGTCCAGTCGGCCCGAATACCAAAGTATATGGCTGACGTCGGTCACGGCGCATTAGACTGACGTCAGTACGTCAGGGTACTAATGCGCATGACCGACGTCATATCCTCAGTCTTTTCTTGCCCCAGATGTCAGAAGACCCTAAAAAGACAAGGCCAAAACCAAAACACCAAACATACCTGCACCAAAAATATATACAATATATACAAAGGTACCAGAATATAATCTCACCTATAGAACCACCCCTAAACACAGAGGGTCAGGAGGGAGGGTAATTGGACTGCAGCAATGTGGATCCTCGAACATCTACATTTATGGTAGGTACAAAACTGTACTATGTTCTTCATTCCACATTGCTGCAGTCCTAACTATTGGGTAGAATCCCAAAGCAGAGGTAAGGGAGGCTGGCAAATCATAAGGAAGCAGGAGCTGATAACATGCCTTGCAAAATAGCTGTGGCAAAACCAGCCCTAGACTTAGAGTAGAGAGGAAGGTGGTAATGCTTAGAGAAAGTATGCACTGAACTCCAAGTAGCTGCCTCCAAAATATCCTTAGTTGCCACCCCCCTTAGAAATGCTGTTGAAGTGGCAGTAGCCCTAGTGGAATGAGGCCTAATCCCAGCTGGAATCTCCTTGCCATGATGGGAATAACAAAATGCAATGCAAAAGCCAATCCACCTAGAAATAGTTTGTTTTGACACAGGCTTGCCCTGCGAACTCAAAGCAAAAGAAACAAACAACTGCTGAGACTGCCTAAAATCCTTAGTCCTGCTTAAATAATAATGCAATTGCCTGTGTACATCTAAAGTGTGCAAAATCTTTTCCACTTTATTTTGGGGATCTGCATAAAAAGTAGGCAAATGAATAGTTTGGTTTAAAGCCACACTAGAAACCACCTTAGGCATAAAGGAAGGATTAGTGCGTAATGATACCCTATCCTTATGAAAAATCAAAAAGGCTCAACCGCCATAAGGGCCTGCAACTCAGAAACCCTTCTAGCAGAAGTAATGGCCAACAAAAAGCAGTCTTCCATGACAAGTATTTCAGTTCAGCAGTAGCAGAGGCTCAAAAGGTTGTAGAGTAAGTTTCTCCAACACAAAATTGAGGTCCCAAGCAGGAGTAGGAGCTCTACGTGGGGTCTTATATTCTTTGCCCTCTAAGAAATTGCTTGAACAAAGGATGTGAAAACAATGGTGGGTCACAATCATAGTGAGCTGAAATTGCTGCAGCATGAATCTTAATAGAAGAGAAAGACAAACCTTTGTCCAATAACTCAGTAAGATATTGAAGAGCCACACTCAAATTAGGCTCAGAAATCTCCAAATTTTTGCTGCAGTCCAAAACAAAAATCTCTTCCATTTTTCGTACACTTTCCTTGTACTAGGTCTTCTGGCTTCCATAATCACATTTAAAACTTGTTGAGGAAGCTGAGACCTGCTGTCCTTCAAAACAGAATATGCCAGGCTGTTAGATGAAGAGAGTGAAGCTTGACATTGAGCAGACGACCGTCCCTCTGAGACAATAGGTGTGGAATCAAGGGTAAAGGCCATGGAGGCTTCCTTACCAGACTCCTCAGTAATGGGTACCAGTGCTGCCGAGGCCAATCTGGAGCTATTAAAATCATCCTTGGCTTGTCTTGTCTGACCTTTAGAAGCACCTTTGGAAGAAGAGGCAGAGGTGGAAAAGCATACACATGAAGATTTTTCCAACTGAAAGATACAGCATCCACTTTCCAAGCTGTGTGATGAAATCCCTTCGTGCAAAACTTTGGCAGCTGGTGGTTTAGTGGAGAAGCGAACAGATCTATGTCTGGAGTTCCCCATGACACTGTCAATTTTTGAAATACATGAAGATCCAGTTTCCACTCGTGGGGATCCATGATTTGTCTGCTTAACACATCTGCTAAGGAGTTCTGTGCTCCCGGCAGAAACCTTGCCTGAAGAGTGAGTTGCAAGCTGAGCGCAGTCTCCCATAAAATCATTGCTTGCCTGCACAATGGGTAAGAATGTGTTCCCCCTTGTTTGTTGATGTACCACATGACAGTTGTGTTGTCTGTTAGAATCAACACCTGCCCTGGAAGAAGTAACTCCTTGAAAGCCATTAATGCAAACTGGACTGCTAACATCTCTTTCAAGTTGATATGTAGATGCTGTAGTCTGGCAGGCCACTTGTCTTGTATCCACTTTCCATTGAGATGAGCTCCCAAGCAATGTCTGAGGCATCTGTCGTTAGAATCTGACTCGCCTCTGGCCGGGTCACAGAGAGTCCCTTGTTTAGGTGACATTCCTGAGCCCACCACAAAAATTCCTTTTGAATGCAAGGTATTATTTGAATGACAGTGTCCAAATCCTGGCAGTGCTGTGTCCATAGATTTTGAGATACCATTGTAGCTTCCTCATATGCAGTTTGGCATTGGGAAGCACCAGAATACAAGATGCCATGAACCCTAAGGCTTGAAGGACTGTCCTTGCAGTCAGCCCGGACTGAAGAGATAGTTGATGGAAGTAACTGGAAAGATTCTTTTGTTTGTCCGGGGTTAAAAAGGCCATCTGGGCTGCTGTATTCAGTCTCACACCCAGAAAGCACATGTCTTGAGAGGGTACTAGACTGGACTTTATTTCGCTCACAGAATACCCTAGGCATCTTAGCACTGCTATGACATATTCCAAATGCTGTAGAAGGTCTTCCTTTTCTTGAGCCAGAATCAGGCAGTCGTCCAAGTAAGGATAGATTTGAATTCCTTTTAGCCTGAAGTAAGCTATCACTGGAGCCAGAACCTTCGTGGAATACTCTGGGCAGTAGATAAGCCAAAGGGCAATGCAGAGAACTGATAATGCTAATTTCCAGCTCGAAACGCAGATACTTCCTGCAACTTAGTCTTATTGGCACATGAAGGTAAGCTTCCTTTAGATCTAAAGTTACCATCCAGTGATCTTTGCCCAGCAGAGGTAAAAGTTGTTGTAACGTCAACATTTTGAACTTGGGAATGTCCAGATAAGTGTTGAGGATAGATAAATCCAAAATTGGTCTCCACGTGTTCCCCTTCTTTGGTACTAGGAACAGGCGAGAATAAAATCCTAGGCCCCTTTCTGGCACAGGAACTGACTGAATAGCCCCTATTTGGAGCAACAGAGAAATTTGCTTGTGAGCCCCTGTTCTTTGTAGAGGAGGAATGTCTGGCATGCCTTTGAAAGGAGGCAAGGTATGGAAATAAAACCTGTAACCGTGGTGAATGATATCCAGAACCCATC
The DNA here is from genome assembly GCF_019279795.1 of Protopterus annectens. Lineage (NCBI taxonomy): Eukaryota > Metazoa > Chordata > Ceratodontiformes > Protopteridae > Protopterus > Protopterus annectens. The sequence continues at coordinate 318,659,618 of NC_056730.1, read as the reverse complement.
TGTCTTGGGTAATTAAATTCCAATTTTCTTTGAAAAGAGACAGCCTTCCTCCCAAAGGTGCTGCCAGGCGAGAATGTACTGGCAGCTGAAAAGGCAGGTCATTGGGTCTGCTTACGAAAGGACTGACCCCTGCCCTCACCAGAAGTCTGAGCAGGTGAACTCCCTGTCCTAGGCTTAAAAGAACCTTGAGCTCTGCCTCTACCACGTCTAGACCTACCCCTAGACTGGGAATCATAAGCAGGATAAGTCCACCCCTTAGTAGGCCAATTTCTACTAAACTTGAGGCTGCACCTGCAAAAAATCCTTAACAGTTTGCATAGACTTAGCCTTGTCCTCCATTTTCTTTAAAACTGCTTCCACAGGCGAACCAAGCAACACATCAGACTGTAAAGGAGCATCCAAAATCCTTGTCTTAACATGCTCAGCTAAGTTCTGATCCCTCAACCAGGCGTGCCTACGAAGAACAGAACCAGTGGCAGCCACCCTCGAGGAGGCCTGCACAGCATCAAAACCACACTGCAAGGAATGCTTACCCACCTGTTCAGAAACATGAACTAAATCCTGCAATTCTTTACAGTCAATACCTACAGCCAGAGCATCCACCTTAGACTTCAATTGTGAAAGGAGATAATTCTGATATTTTAACATATGAAACTGACAATTCAACGCCCTCATGGCTAAAGTGGAAGAAGTATACACTTTCTTTCCCCATCTATCCAAAGCCCTTGCCTCTTTATCAGGAGGAACAGGATTTTTAACCACAGAAGCCTTCACACCTTTAGGCCCCTGAGAGACAGTTTCTGGGTCTGCCCTAGGACTCTTAAAAAGATACTTATGGGCTTCAGGCACCCTATAGTACCTATCCGGTTTAACCGGGACAGGAGGCAAAGAGTCAGGATTCAGGGAAGCCTCTGCAAAAACATCTTCTACCACATTCAGAACAGGAGGTATAGCTAAAGGCCTATGCTGGGGTAAAAACAAGAATTCTCTAAGCCTCTTCCTGGAATCAGAGAAATCTTGACCTTCCCATTTGAAATGCTCCCTCATGGAATGCAGAGTCTCTGAAAATGAAAAATCCTCAGGAGGCGAAGCTGAAGGAGTAGAATCATCCACATCAGAATCAGAATAAGGAGGATACTCCTGCAAGTCTTCAGCCGAAGACTCAGAAGCCTCCGAACATTGCTCCAAACTCTCAAACTCAGGTTCCACCCTAGGCCTCTTATCAGGAGGGGGCATAGAACCTCTAATCATTGTAATCAAATCCTCTGCCATTTTTAGCATATGCTTCTTAGGCAAAGACCCTGAAACAGTCGGAGAAACCCCCACTGAAGCTAAAGCAGGCCTGCCTCTTAAAGAAGCCTTAGAAACAGAAGGCGAGGCCCTAACCACCTTAGGAAGAGAGGGAAGAACAGCCACCTGAGAAGCCCCTTCAGGCTGGCCTACTTCCTGAGAGGATACATCCTGTAACAGTAAAGTTTCTCCTGAGACTCCAAAGAAACTCCTGGCAGAACCTCCGGCTCCACTGAGCCTTCTAAAGAACCGGCGTCCGGGACTGTCGGTTCTTCCACTCTAGGCTTCCCTGCTTTGTCCTTGCACTTTTGGCTGAAGCGGCGCCGGAGCATCCGACGGCATTTTATAATTACAACGCTTCCCAAACACTAACCTGGCACAGTCTAACCTTCTCTTAATAGTGCGTTTGTTAAACCTAGCACAAGAGCGGCATCCAACAACGTCGTGCTCAGGCCCTAAACAAGGTATACACAAAGTATGGTAATCCCTATGAGGTATCTGTTTCCCACAAGAAATACAGTTATTCACTTTTTCTGACATCCGTTAAATACTGAGGCAAGAAAACCAAAATATTCTAGCGGGTACTTAGCCAACTTTGATTCGGTCTGAAACTCTGACTTCAGAAACTTTCAGAACGCCAACCTGCACTCGCAAAACTGCTTCTGCATCGGACCATGCGGCAAAAAAGACTGAGGATATGACGTCGGTCATGCGCATTAGTACCCTGACATACTGACGTCAGTCTAATGCGCCGTGACCGACGTCAGCCATATACTTTGGTATTCGGGCCGACTGGACAGCGGACTACCCAATAGTTAGGACTGCAGCAATGTGGAATGAAGAACATCACGATGAACATCAGTAAAGACTGGCAGTATATATTTTACAACAAATGAAATTTGTGTGTTAGTATAATATTTTGGAATAAAGACGCAAGTAGAATTCAGTGGAAAAAAAAAACAATAGAAGAAATAAAACGAGCATGTCTTTTCTGCAGAACATATAAATCCTCATTCAGAAAAAAGGCTTATTTGACAAATTCAACACGGATGGGAAAAATAGCATAGTTAGCAAATATATTTATGTTGCCAACGTTACTTGAAAAGGAATTATTGCAGATAACGTTTTTCATTTAAACCCAACCAAAAGAGGAATTTTGTATGTAAAAAGGGAGGAGGAGGTTTAGGGTTAATTAACCCAGTGGTATACATTGCTTCATAAATTTTTACAGAGTGTTAAACTGGATAAGTGAAAAAGATGACAGATTAGTAGTAAAACTATATAAATAAGGATGATAAACTTTGGGATAAGGTAAAAATGAGAAAAAGAGTATATAAAGGAAGAAATAAAATGGTTTCAGCATTGTTAGCACATGGGGAAATGTCTTGTGACCTAAATGCTGAAACCCGATAGGGCCTTGAGGCAGTCTGCATAGGAAATTTTACTTATGCCCTGTATTCTTTTAGTGAGGAACCTCTGTGGACGTTCCAGTTGTTGGATATGCCTGGTCAGGTATATACCAGAGGGGAATTGTACTCAATAACAGGTCTGAAGAATGCCAAATACAGTGGAACAAGGACTTCCTGGGACCTAGATGCTATACGTTCATTTAAAAGTTGTGCAACACAAAATGATTTCCTTACTACTGTAAACGTGATGGTCAAAAGCTAGATTACTTTCCCTGTGTGTTCCTAAGTCCCTGACTACAGGGTCAACTCTAAGGGGTGTGTTGTCAATATGACAGTTACTAGGGATGGATTACTTCCCGAAGGATACTATTATGCATTACTTGGTATTTAATTTTAGTCCATGGCTCCAACACCAGCTGTTTGTCAGCTCTTCCTGGAGAACACTTGTGTCTGTGTGGACACAAATGACAGATCCTAATTTGTAATCATCTGCAAATGTAGTCAGCCAGAGACCACTGACATTGCCCGTGACTTCAGAGAAGTAAATGCCAAAAAGGAGCGGTCCAAGGACCGATCCCTGAGGGACTCCACATGTGACTGGCCTCTTTTTAGAGGTGGACTCTCCAATTCTAACTTCTTGGGTCCCGTCTGTGAGCCAGATGGCTATCCACCAGGTGACATACAGGCTTTTACCTGACCTCTTTAGTTTGCCAACAATGCCCGAGTGGGGTATTGTGTCAAATACCTTGGCCAGGTCAAGGTAGGCAGTGTGAGCAACTTTGCCCTCATCCATTGCTCTGGTGACCTTCTCAAAGAAGTCAACCAGGTTGAGTAGGCATGACCTGCCCATGACTAAACCAGACTGGGTTGGGTCCAGTGTCTGGAGGTTTACTATATTACTATTGATCATTTCCATGATAATTCTTTCCACAACTTTGCATGCAAGACTACTGAGAGTTATGTGTCTGCAGTTTCCAGAGTCTGTAGATGACCCACCTTTGTGCAGAAGGATGACCATTTGTTCTAAATTCATAAGACACGAAGCCTGTTTGGAGGCTACAGTTAAACAGCAATTCCAGAGGGCTTGATAAGTCATGTTTCATGTTATTTAGAAGGCATCCTGAGATATTGTCTGGGCCCATTGATGCAGTGTTCTTGGCCTTGGAGAGCATTAAGGACCTGTTCCCTAGTGATAGCAGGGGGAGTTGTACTTGATGGTATTTCCTGAGGGAAGGTTGAAAGGGAGAGAGGGGTAAAGTTGGAGCTGAAGTTGTCTGCTAATAGGTTTGCTATATCTTCTGGCCCAGTATAGGTGGCTCAATGCACAATGAGCTCTGCACTAAATTTGTATCGTCTTTGAGGTTGCGGACATAGTTAAAGAATGTCTTGTGGTTGTCCTTGGCCTGGGAGCCCAAGTCTACCTCAAATTAGGCTTTGTCCTCAGAGTCGTTTGTTTAGTTTGATGAAAGTGTTTTATCCTGCTGGGTGCTGAACATCCTCATTTTTGCCTACTGATTATGTGATTTCACCAAGGTAGCTTGTTATGTTTTAGTTATTTCTGTACTTCCTGGTGGACACAGCTGCCTCTACGCTTGTATAGGTTTTCAGTGAACAGGTCTGCATAAGCAACAGTGTTCTCAGGGTTTATGGGGGCTTGAAATTTTGCCAGGTTATCACTTAATAGCAAAAATGTTGCCTTAGAGTAGTTCCGGAATATTCCAGGGTTAGCTGGAACTCCAGGTTTTATTTTTACTTCAAAGAAGACCATTTTGTGATCTGACCTTACCAGGAAAGACATTACCCTAGGAGGTGTGCAGCACTCTCCCTTATTAGTGAAGACCAGATCCAGTATGGTTGGTGTACTGACAATCTGATCCAGGGAATTTCTGTTTACAAAATCCAGGAATCTCTGTGCCTGTACGTTTGGTTTCATCTAGGATTCCCAGTCAATATTGGGGTAATTAAAGTTGCCCAAGACTATGGTATTGGGTTGGATGGTGAGTGATTCCAATAAATTTAAATACATGCTATGGGTTTCCTAGGTCACAGAGGGGGAGGGTCTATATTAGATCAGCAAACGCTTAAAAAAGCGAACGATGATTGATCGACCTTATGTAAGCGAAAGCTTACAATCTCAAACTGTCAGATCAGCGATTTTTTTCCTAGGGAAAAAAAAAAAAAAAAAAAAAAAAATCGCTGATCCAAAACACATACACACAACACAAGCACACCAAACAAACAGAAATCCACACACACACCTAAAATCTGACACCTAACCCTACACTAAACTATGCATACACCACTATCTATCCATTTACCTTAACCCAAATCCTAACCCTAAGGTCCATCACTATCGCACTCACCTCACCCGCTCCCTAACCCTAACTCACCTAAACCCATCCTAACCCTCATGTCCACACAATCGCACACATACCTAACCAGAGTCCTAACCTTAACTCACCTAACCCACCCTAACACTCACATCCACACAAATGCACACTTTCCTGAATCCGACCCGTAACTTTCCACCACAGCACTGAAAATACTGAAGCAACAGAAATGGAGAACCAAATTCTTTCCCTAGGAAAAAATTTGAGTTTCTGTTGCTTCGATATTTTTAACATTCGCTAAAATAAGGTCAATCAGCGTTCGCTGATCTAATATAGACCAGTGGGGGACCTATAGCTTACAAGGATGTGGTACTGGATTCTGCCTATAGTGATTTGAAAATGGAGTAGCTCAAGTTCATTGTCATGCTTGATCAGCCTTGAGGGATATTTATTTTTGATGTAAGTTGAGACACCTCCACCTTAGTCCCTGTCTGTACAGTAGCTGGTCTAAATGTGTGGAAGGCATTATAACCTTGTACTGTTGGTGTGCTCTCAGCAGCTTTAAAACTATGTTTCAGTGGTCGCAGGCTTCAGCATTTTCTAGGGTTAAGACAGCTTCTAGGGAGTGGAGTTTTTGTTTAGACTCCTAGCATTGAGCAGTAATACCTTTACATTTTCTTGGTTTTGATTTGCTATGTCAGAAGTACATTCTGTATGGTATTGCCTTAAAAAGGCACAATGGGGTAGACAACGTTTTAGCTAATATTCAAAAGTCTAGAGGGGAGAGGTGCAGACCATCCCCAGAAAAGCAGCATAATCTGCTGACCATCTCCTTCCATGCTGACAAATATTTCACCCCTTAGATTGACACAAAAACTAAGCCAATTATTAAAGTCAGTCATCTTTTGTTCATATTGTGACATAATTCGTGGAGAAGGTAAAATGCTTTTCAATGCTAGTTTCATACTAGCCACAGACACATATTCCGAGAGCTCTATGATGTCTCTCTTCATACAGACTAGGGAGGTATGTCTCAGGTCATTTTCACCCACAAGGACTATGATGGAGTCATACTGGTAATTGTGGTCCAGTGACCTGAGTGTGTGCATAATGTGGCAGTTCCTAGCCCCGTTAAGCAACTGATAGTCACTTTCCTCTTACTGGTGAGAGGGACATCAGCGTGTCTCATGATGGAGTCTCCAATTATGAGAATGTTGGATTGCGTGGTGGCTTGCCTTATGGGCTTACAAGTACAGGCTCCATGAGATGTGGCTATATATGTGTTGATGTGGTGTTTTGAAAGAGTGCATTCAGGGCTGCTAAGAGTATTTGTTATGTGTACTTGGTCTAGGAGGTCTTTGGAGGTTAAGTGCTCAGCATATGTGGTTCTATATATCTGCTTTGAATTGTGTGTGATGGGTGCAGCATGTGTACTACTGACAACCTTATCGACATTAGGAGTACTTTTATGTGACAGCTTTGCCTCCAGTGACATTGTGTAAATAAAACTTTCACTTACCATATCAATTTGTTTGATAATTAACTGGTTGTCAATAAACATAAGGCAACTTCTACATTGCCTTAGGATGCCTATTATCCACCAAGCTGGTAACGGAGATAGTGGAAAAGTGCATATCCATGGTAACATACCCTTTTTATTGATTACACATTTGGAATGATAATGTAAATTAATGTCAGGAGTATCCGGTTTGCAACTCTGGGGACAATGCTTGTCAATGCAAACTACTTGTCCTGTGTACACTAGGTACTGGTGAAATTTTAATTGTACTTTTACAGGAAAAATGTCACTCAAGGTGTCTGTGTCTATACAGGGCACTGCCAAACACTTGATGGGAAAGTGATAAGAAGTCCCTGAAAATTTAATGATGAAGTATTTAGGCAGATATTCTGAAGTTAGAAGCAAATCAAGCAGTACTTACTGAAAACTAAGAATTAGCTTGTCAAGAATGATGGAAAGAGGGGAGTCATGTGAATGGCTACTTCCTAGACACTTCTAGTGCTGGTCTCATGACAGCTTCACTCTGCTGGGATACAGTGCTCCTTTGCTTCTTCTTAGCACCAATCTCAAGTGAGAAGCAGGCCACAGGCTGTTTGCCGATTCACAGTCTTGTCCCAAATGATGCAAGTTTCTGTAGGCTTGTTGTAACCTTTTCCTGGTAGATGCCTTGAACATCTACCAGACCAATCAGGAACATCAAGCACAGACACCCACTGTCTAATCAGAAACAGTCAGGAATCAATGCACTTTGCTGCTTCTCTCACCAGGAGCAAAATATAAAATACAAATTCCAAGATGTCACCTATGAAACAGTTACTAGGCTTTTCAGTGATCATCAGTCACCAGGAAATAATGTCCTTGTGCTGCCCCTCTCACCAGCAGAGAACAGAATCACTAATCCTAAGATGACTACCGAGAGACAGAATATGGACTCTCCAATAACTGGTGGACGTGCAATAGATGCTGCACATTTTAAAGGTAAGATGGAAAAAAATGGGTTAATATTGTGACGCCTATGCCCTGGCCCAGCAATCAAGGAGCCTCAATCCTCACTACTAATACCAGAGAGGGCGTCTCATATATGAGGAAAGGATAACAAATACACACATTAAAGTGCAATTTCCCTTAAGAGCACACAGAGATCACAGTCAGTCCAGGGCTGGTTGCTCCCTTGCTCCCCAGGTCCCCAATAAGACTCCTCACTGGCACAGCTATAGGTCCAGATCTCAGCCTAGCTAGGCAAGCTAAAATCTCCAGCACCCTCTCTGTCCAACCAGTGCTTCATGTCCCTGCCCAAGTAGTTCACTCACACACACACACACACACACACACACACACACACACACACACACACACACACACACACCTTGAGATAAGAGTTTAGACAACCACACAGACACTTCTGGGGAAGGCTGGCACCAGGTCTTCAGCTGTGTGCACCTTTTACCCAGACTATATGGTAGTAATTACTGCCACCACCCAGCTAATATTTATCAGCTACTCAAAGGCCCTTAAAAGGGTGCCCAATTATTACTGTGCAGTATTAATATCCAATTAGTAGTATAGCCCAGGGCTAAAGCTATTAGAGTGGCCTTGTACAGTTTTACCAAAGGCATGCAAGTACTCTTAAGAGCTTAACTTATCTCTACACAAACCAGCCACAGTTAAAAGGTTTTAAAATATTTAAATAATTAAAACCACAAGACAATACTTTCTACTATACAGTGCTAGTCAAAAGTTCAGAGATCACACAAAGATACTTAAATCAGTAGTACAGTTCTGACATCACAGAAAAACACAGTCTAATCTTTCTATAGTTTCTAACTATCTCTAAAAGAAAACATACTTCTGAAATAACTTACTTACATAGAGCATAAGGCAGTGCTGTGTGTTGGATGTCAAGACAAAAATGCTTAATCTCTGGTTCTCACTCTTTAAATTGAAACTGCAGTCCTGCTAAACATTACTTCATCTTTTACACTTTCCTGGTGTTCCCAGGCTGACAGAAACTGGATTCACATTCTTTTACACTTAGAGCAATAAAAGACATTCCGCATGTACATTCTGGTCAGCTTTAAAACAATAGGCAGGATGCTTACTCCAGACTCATCTACTCCAAATTCTAACTTCAAAGGAACAGACAAAGTAATTTTAATTTCAAAGGACCAACAAGAAATGCTTGACTTAGCTTTCTTTACAGCAAAAGGCAATGTTGCCACATTGTTTTAAGTTCAACAAGCCTGTGATTCACATTCATATTTACAAATGATATAATTATGTACAAAATTCTATCTGGCTAGGCTGGCAGCCTTCACCCTTCTCTACCAGTCTTCACAAATATCTTAAGTAATGCAGTCTAAACTAAGCAGTTAGATATGAAAGAGGGGATACCTTTTACCTGTCTAAGTGGAGAGCCACTAATTTTAAAAGGGCAAGATAGATTGAAAGGGGGTGGACTGTTTGCATTCTGGTTCTATGGAATACAGTGATATGGCCAATAAATTTAAATAGTTGAAGGGGAGTGATTTCACAAAATTATAACTTTGTGATTACTCTCAACTGCCAATGAAAGGGGAAAGGGAAGGAGATATGTGGTCAAATTAACAAAAGGGGCAGGCAGCTAGAAAGACAGATGAGTTTAAGAACACAACAGAACCAAGGTGGGAAAACTTAATTTTTGTGAGACTCAAAAGACCCAGCTGTGGTCTCTTTCCTAGTCTTAATATGCAATTAAAAGCAAAATACAAGTAAAACACAGCAAACCGAAAACTAATCAAAATTTACAGAATAGAAGACAATAAAGTAATAAAAAATACAAGAAGGCAAAAGTAAATTAACCTTTCCCCTCACAGACATTGTGGCAGAGGCTGGGTGAGCTTTTCCAGTCAAGACTTCAGATTAGCATGTGCCAGTTTTCATATTCATATCCAGCAATGAACTGAACAAGTACACATCAAAGTTTTAAGGTCACTTGAAGTGAAAGGGGACATCTATCGCTCGTCCGGTCAGGATAAAACAGACCAACAGTTGTGGGTTTGGTTGAAGCAGTTTTATTATGCACAAATATTAGGATTGAAGTTTAGTAACAAACTTAAATAAACTTATAAGCAGACTGACTACTACACTCATACATGTTAACACTCTGGCTGATCTCTCAAAATGGCACTGCTGCCTGCACGTACTCACTATATGTACAAGCCTACACTTGGAAATGCTTCTTAAAGTTACAACACACGCTCTGTTCTACATTCTCCCTCTTTGAGAAATAGGTCATACACTAAATGACAGCATTCACTGACATGCAATTATACAGTACTAATTCTTTGACATGCAATCATACAAAACTAATCACATATAAAGCAATCATGTCCAGGTTGCTGTGTATTTTACACTAGGTCTAGAAATATGACCTGATCGTGTAACATAAAATTCAGAATTGGATCTAGCAATGGGGACTGTCTTCAAGGAATGTTCATCTTTGAGGACATCTGGGACATCACCAGGAATGGGAATAGGTACTGTGACATGCTCTTCATTATAAACGTCGTCTGGGTTGCTCTGATATCTAAAGTCTGTATCATCATTAAGATGCTGCAACATTGATTCGGACACCAGAAGAAGATGCCTGCAGTTTCTCCTGTATTCTATACCCTCAGATTCCACTAAGTAGGATGACGGCTCGGCACATATACTTCCCACTTGACCAATTCAAAGCCTTTCACTGTTTGCACCCTCACAGTCTCTCCTTTCAACGGACGAAGAAATCTGCTCATTTTATCACAGCTGGACCTCTGAAAGGAACACTTCTTAAAGAGCTGGGTTTTGATTGCTTTGGTGTTTTTAGCATTAGGCACCAACAAACTAGAACTGATAGGCAAGGTTGTTCTGGTTTTCCTAGATAGAAGTCTCTGAGCAGGCAAGCCAAGTAGGTTGTCACAGGGTATATTTCTGAGATTAAGCAAGTTCAAGAAGATATCGGTATTGTCACACTTTGACCTCGCTTAGTAATTGCTTTGCACTCTATACTGCATGTTCAGCTAGGCCGTTTGACTGTGGGTATTCCGGACTGTTAGTAATATGGATAAAGTCCCACTCTTTTGCAAATTTCTGAAATAATTGACTGGGAAACTGGGTGCCGTTGTCAGAAATAACTTTGACATAACATGAGATATGACATTTCAACTTAGTAATAACAGTACTGGATGTTAGGTGAGGTAGCAAATCAATCTCAAACCAGTTTGAATAAGAGTCTACCAACACTAAGTAATGCTGACTGATGTGGCTTAGCTGAATCAAATAGGTCAGTGGTTACTGTTGACCAAGGTAGTTCAGGAATGTGGCTTAGCTGAAGTGGTTCTTTTTGCAAATGTGGTTTACTGCTATTGCATACTGAACAAGACGAAAGCACTTTATCAACGTCTTTTGACAGGGAAGGCCAAAATACTAGTCCTCTCACCCTTCTTTTGGTAGTTTTGGAACCTGGGTGGCCATGATGCAAAATCTGAATGTATTCATGTTGTAAGGAAGTAGGAACAGTAACTTTAGGACCTTTGAAAATGATACCATCTTCCATCAACATCTCATCTCTGTATGGAAAATAAGGCTGTACTTCTGGAAGTACACAAGATTGCTTTGACGGCCATCCAACATTGATGAAGTGGTTGAGCTTCTGCAAAATTGGATCAGTCTTTGTATGATCTCTCAGCTCATCAAGTCTTGTGGTAGAAAAATTACCCACTTCCATGACATCAAAGTAAAAATTCTCTCCATTCAGCTGTTCCACGGTATTTGAGTGATCTGGTATCAGCCAGATAAAGAAGTTTGTCTTTTGTATAGACCATTTTGAAGTTGTATTTTTGTAATCTAAGCATCATTCTTTGTAGTCTTGCTGAGCTGTATGCACAGGCTTTTTTAAAATAGTAACAAATGGTTGATTATCAGTTTCGATTTAAATAGCGCGGACATAAATACAATCATGGAACTTCGAACATGCGAACACAATTGCCAAAAGTTCCTTGTCTATTTGAGCATACTGCATTTCAGTATGGGTAAGAGCTCTAGATGCATAGGCAACTGGTCTGCCCTCATGAAGAATAACTGCACCAAGACCAAACTTCAAAGCATCACAGAAAAGAGCTACTGGCTTGTGGACATCATAGTATCTCATTATAGGTGGGTTGGCAATTTGCTGTTTGAGGTTATCAAATGCTCTCAGGTGCTGTTCCAAACATGACCAGGCAACATTTTATGTGTCAGCTCTCATAAAGGTGCTGATAACTCACTAAAGTCAGGGATAAATTTGCCCAAATAGTTAACCATGCCTAAGAAATGCTGTAGGGCTTGGACATTGTCTGGAGTGGTCATCTCAAGAATGGCTGCTTGTTTGGAAGGGTTTGGTCATAAGCCTGTACTGGTAAATAAATGACCTACATAAGTAACTTCTGGTAGTCTGAATTTACATTTCAAAAGATTGAGCTTCAAGTTCACTTTACGCACTCTGTCCAGAACTTTCTTGAGGTTTCTGTCATGCTCTGCTTCTCCATTACCTTCAATTAGTAAATCATCCACTACTATAGCACACAGATAACCCGAAAAAATTTGCTCCATTGCATGCTGAAAGACTTCACTGGTAGAATTTATTTCAAAAGGCATTCTCAGAAATCTGTGGTTTACTATCATTTACGCAAATGACATGCCGTCGCCAGTTATGCTGCCGAAAATCAGAATGTCGTTTGGAAAAGGAATAGTGGTATGGATAGTTGAATACACTTATGCGAATGCAGTAGTGCATTCGCATAAGTGTGTTCGACTATATGTCCGAGATCGTGGTATAGTGGGGATTGGAAATTCATCCATATCCTCACTGTAGTGTGATCTTGGAGTTAGAATAAATTAGCAGCAGGGGGTGTGGGGGGTGCAGGGCGCTTGCCCCCTGCAAAAACGTGATATGTCATATATAGGAGTTTGATTTACATCAGCTCCTATACAGCTATCAAGTCACATTTTCAGCGACAATGTCGACTCACATGTGTCGATCAATTGGGGCAACATTGTGTACGCTCGAAATGTTTCATTTCGGTTTAACTTTGTTATTTCGAATGGCAAATGTTTTTCTGTCTGAACTAACGATAGTAAACCAAAATTTCTATCTACCAAATGGTGTTCTGAATGTAGTCAGTAGTGAAAATATGCAATCAAGCACTACTTGCCAAAATGAACTCTTTGCATCCAAGACAGAAAAAACAGTGGCACTTGGCATGAGGGAGGCAACCTCCTTGACTGTACACATAGGATGATGAGGTCTCGTTAATGCTTTGTTCAAGTCTCTTGGGTCAATGCATATTCTGAGTTCATCTGAGCTTTTCTTATGAGCAACTACCATGGAAGACACCCACTCAGTTGGTTCTGTAACTGAACAAATCACACTTTGCTACACCATCTTATCTAACTGGACCTTGACTTTGTCCTGCATAGCTATTGGAGGTCTCCTCACTGGTCTGACCACTGGACTGACCTCTGTGTCTACTTTCATGGAGTACACAACTGGAAGTTTACCTAGCTTGTTGTTGAAAACATCAGCATAGTCTGAGAAAATAGCATCAGTGAAGCTGGAAATGGAACATGTGCGCTGTCTCTGAGACCTAATAATGACTGCACAGGTCTTTTGACTACACAGAAATGCAAGCTGTAACTGTTCCCAGCTGAACAGCATGAAAGCACTACTGAGCCTTCGGCTTGAATCTCTTCACCTCCATAAGCAACAAGCTTCGGACAATTAGCCAAATTAAGTTGTTCACCAGCTCTCACTCTAGCAAATGTTTCTGCTGACATAACATTACACTTATGAACCAGTGTCTACTTTGAACTCAGTGAGTTTACCATTGATCAGAACAGTACAAAACACTTCATTCTTTGCCAACAAATCTATTGCATTAACCTTTTCACTGACCACTGATACACCACAAAGTAGGGTTGAGGCTTTCTACATTATTAACTTGCTTTTTTGAGTGACCTTTCTTAATAACTGAATGAGGCTTGCTTGATTTACAAAACTTTTGAAAGTGGTTCCATTGGTTGCACTTGTGGCATTGCTGACCAACTGCTAAGCACTTCTCTCTTTTAGACTCATGACTGGCACCACAATTATGACAGTTAACAATAAGAGTTCATAGTTTAGTACTAAGCTAACTTCCCTTGTGAGCCATTTTAAGCCTAGCCAATTATCCCTTGTGAGGCTCAAACATTGCACCTTGTGTTTGTAAGACAAACACCTTAGCCATTAAGCCACCCTCCCAACCCTTGACATGGGTTTTGCTATCTCACCTTTATACTATATTGAGCATGTCTGTTTTGCTGAGCTAATCTTAGAACTTCCTGGAAAGTTATAGGTCCTCCCTGGAAAACCTGCAGGGGCTGCAGCTGCCATGTGCTTAGGCATGCTTCTGCTAGCCATGTGCTGCATGCTATCTAAGCTTACTCTAGAGGCTGCTGAAACCATACTTCTATCACTTGCAAGCATACTTGTGCACCTTTCTGTGAGCTCATGGATTTGACAAATCTCTGTAGCTTTTCCCAATGTTGAATTACTGCCATGAAGCAAAATCTTTCTCACTGCAGCATACACAAATGAACGCTCTTTCAGTGGCTTCTGACCCTGCTAAGTTAAGCAAAATAAATGCCCCCGTACATGCATCTTTATCAGAAAAAGTTGCTTGTATGAAAATGTCATATTCCTGCTCAAATACTCTCCAATTCTCTGCAATATTATGATAAAGCAAAAGTGGGCTGGGTCTGCAAAAATACCTCTGCCATATCAATAGTAGTGAAGGTGCTGGAAATTATGCATGGACATACACACACACACACACACACACACACACACACACACACACACACACACACACACACGTATGTAAATGCCAGAATGTTATGCCAGAACTTGTAATTACACCCAATAGCACAATTGATTCTTTGAAATAAATTCACTTTGCCAAATAAGTCTCCATAGTACAAGAACACTTTAAAATCACTGTACTTTGAGAAACCACCCTTTATCAGTGTAAGAAATACTTTGAAATGACTGTGCTTTGCAAATGAGTTGTACACAGCACAAAAAGCTCAGAGTAAGAAACACTTCAAAATGAATTCACTTTGCAAATGAACTGTATACAGCACAAGAACTTTTCAAAATGGCTGTACTTTGCGAAATAACTCTACAGTGTAAGAAACACTTTGAAATGGTGGCACTGTACGAATAAATGTATATAGCACAAGAAACTTTTTCAAAACGGCTGTACTTTGATGGCACTTTACAAAATAATTGTACTTTGCACACAGTAAACTCTTTGAAATAATTGCACCATAATAAAGCACGCACTCTGCAAACACTTTGCACACTCTGAGATACTTCGAACAACTCTAGCTATGCTTTGAATGACTTCAGTCAATGAAAAATAGTAGCTCATGCCAAAACATGGTTGTTTACTAAAAACATGCAGCCACCTTGCTTTCTAAGCTTATTTTGCCCTTTTAATGTACTCATTATGCCCATTTAACCTCTTATCATGGTCATTAAACTTTTCTTGTGCTCACTTTGAACATGCTCGGTATGCAAACTGGAGGAAACTGAACCCCATATAAGTACTTCTGATAGTTTTGAACACTTTGTTTAATAATGCATTTTGTGCCTTACGTTTGTTTAATAATATGTTTTCTGATAGTCATTTTATTAATAATGCGTTTTGTGCCTTACAAATGCTCTGTATTGTTTTCTTTGCTAAATAAATCATTTGTGCAAGTTTTAGTTACCTAAAGTTTGCTTCTGGCCCTTTTTTAATAATTTGAGCATTGTATCACCCAAGCTGCTCAATATACCTTAACCGTTAACTCTACACCTCATGGCTTGAAGTTGCTCTCTTAATCATGGTTCTAATACCATGTCACTCGTCCAGTCAGGATAAAACAGAAAAACAGTTGTGGATGCAGTTCAAGCAGCTTTACCATACACAAACACATCAGGATTGAGGCTTAGTAACTTAAACTTAAACTTGTAAACAGACTGACTACTACACTCATACATGTTAACACTCTGGATGTTCTCTTAAAATGGCACTGCTGCCTGCACATGCTCACTATTTATATGCACGTGCCTACACTTGGAAATGCTTCTTAAAGTTACACACACACACACACACACACACACACACACACACACACACACACACACACACACACACACACACACACACACACACTCTGTTCTACAACAGCAAAATATGCATGCAACAAAGATGCAACACTCACATTCCCAACAGGATACTCTCCTAACCTAAGCGTCCCATTGATATCCCGACAATGAAAATTATAAACAGAATGGAAAAGAAGACACACTCTTGATGCAGTCCTACACCCCAAAGTAATAATTCACACAGTTCCAATTTCAGAGTAAGGGGTCCCCCCCCTAGGATCCTGCTCTATCTGATCTATTACTATGAAAGTGAAACTGTGCTGGGGATGTTCATGGACATGTTTGGCCAATGTATTTTCCAACTTAGATTTTCTAATACTATAAATATGTTCATAAACAATGTCCCTGAATCTACGGTTGGTCTTGCCGACATAGAAACAAGGATAGAGCTTACAAACGGCCAGACAGACCACTCCTTTAGATGCACAATTAAACCTTTTAATTATAAAGTATTTTTTATTCTTAATGGCAAATAAAACTGAACGCCTATACTGCACCAGGATTGAATGACTTGTGCTCCTTGTCTTGTGTTTTAAAACTAAGGAGCTTGCAGATATAACCTGGTTTATATTACACTCCTGACACATATGAATTTTTTGCTTTACTTGGCTGTTCATATTAGAAACACTCCATTTAATGTAATTGTGACAAGTTTGTTTATACCATTCAATATTTACTTATGAGAACTTTGTTGGTACTAATTTTATTATAGTTTTTTTTCCGTATGTCTTTTAAAAAAATGATTTTTACAAGGTTGTTCACGATCGCACTGCTCAGTATCTCGTTTATAGTCTGAAGAAGTCTTGCTCATTGAAGTGAGACGAAAGCGCTTACATTTACAGGTTGTTTTGGAATAAATTCTACTTTTGGAACTCATTTGCTGCCTGTGGCCTTTTTGCTGTCATTTGAAGTTCTCTTTTTCGCTGGTTTGTGTGTACACCTACAGCTATGTAAACATAGAAACAAGGGTCAAGTAATATCTTCAAACTTAACTTGCAACACCAAAATCGGTATGTAAAGAAGACAGCAAGGATCAGTGAGATCCAGTTCCAAAATTTAATATCCAAAGTCTATAAAATAAATGGTTAAGCACTTAGTTCCCTAAACATAAACAAGACTTCATCAGAACCATGTTACTTAAAAAAAAAAAAAAAAAATACACAGATTTAAATAATCCCTCAAAGCGAGTTGTGTAGACACATCACCCAATCAAAGAAGACTTAAAACCATGCAAATTTGTAAAACTTTTAAAATTATACACATTAAAAAGTAGAACTGTGAATAAAATAATAAAAATATTAATATGTTCTAAATATGATACCAACAAAAGGAATGAAAATAACAGATTATTAACTCTCAATTTTAATACTGAAACAATGTACATTTGGTCACTGAGACCCGAGACCATATGCCGCACCCAGCCATAACTGCCAGATCAGTTCCATGTGTATTCCAGTTTGGTTTCCCAACAACCACCCCTTAAATCAAAGGGCTTTATCTAGGTTGTTCCCACATAGGCTTCTAATGGCTTCTAATAACCCAAATAAAATCTTTGAGGTTTTATATTCCAAAGTATATTTAAAGAGTGCATTGTTAACATTGCGTTTTGATATAGCATATAAATGCTCAGATTATTTTCTTAAAATGTCTGTCTGTCCTTCCCACATAAAACTGTTAGCAAGCTTTACAGACTGGGAATATACACCACTCCCTTAGTGGCACAATTACCACATGTTCAAGAAACCTTATGTGGGAATCCATCAAAAATAAAAGCATCCTGATCTAACACATGGGAACACCGATTACAATGCCCCACATTTCAGAGTTCCTCAACAGTGATGGTTTTAATAACAATCAAGTGTTGAAATAGGTTTTTACAGTTCCTACCTGTTTTGTAAACAAAAGTGGGTCTCTCCCCCAACTTTTAAAAAACACAGCATTCATTTTCAAAATCCTCAAATTGTGAGAACAATATCCTTAATTTTCTTAGAAATGGGTTAAATGTAACAAAAAGGGAACTGACAAACTTATCACTGTCCTGTTTGATATGTGGTGCAAATGCTTCATTAATCACTTCAACCCTTAAAAAAAGAGGTTTATACCTTCTGCCCATCCATTCACTACCATCCTTCAAATATTATTCAAAAAAATACAGGGTAGTTTGTCCAAAAACATTTCACATAAACTGTCAACTTCTGATCAAAAAAATGTTAAAATCAGAGCACATCCTTGCTGTCCTTACTAGTTGCCCCTTAAAATGTTTCTTACAAAAGTGTGGATGACAACTGTAGAAAGTCCAGATAGCTATTAGAAAATGATGTTTCCTAAAAAGTTTGGAACCAAAACACCCTCTAGTGTAATCCTTGAAATCAGTAACATCCAAAAAATCCACACTATCTATTGAAAGTGTATGAGTGAATCTTAAAAATAATGTGGTGGTGTTGATGTATGTCACAATTTTTTCTGAACTACCATCAGTATCCTTCCATAAAATAAATATGTCATCCAGGTAACGGCAGTACAAGTGCCAGTATTTGTGGTAATCATATTCTAAGATGAACAGTTTCTCCCAGCTATACATAACCAGATTCTTGTATGAGGATGCACATTTAGCAACCACGGTTACTCCTTTCATCTGGCGAAAATATTCACCCTAACAAAAATGAAGTTATTGGACAAAATAAAGTCTCTAACTTCATCTATAAAGTTTACCATCCTAGAATTCAAAGCTATAAGGTCAAAAATGGCTGAAGGAAATAATTCCAGCTCAGCTTTGTGCAGAATACTTGTAAATAAATCTGTAACATCAATGGTAGAAAAACTGCAAAGTGGGTCGTAAAACTGCAGTTTTAATTTAGTAAGAAAATCCGAGGAATCTTTAAGAATAAAACTATCAGGGTTTAAAATACCCTTCAAGATCCAGTCCAGAAAGACTTCTACAGTGCAAGTCTTGGAATCGTGCGCCGAGACAGTGAGTCTAAGTTATGTCTTTATGGACTTTGGGGATGCCAAAAGCCATGGGGATGAAGGGGTTTACATTGTGTAAAAAATTAAACAAGTCTAGTGAGGTAACCTCTTGTAAGGCTTAATCTTCTAGAACAAATCAATTTTCCTATATGCAGTGTGTACTTCAGTGATGTATCAGAGCAGCACTTGCATAGCATGTAATTATGTTCACACAAGAACAGACTACTTTTTAAGCATTGTGATAAAAGGATAATGTTCAAAGATTTTTATAATTGTCACAATATTAATATTGTTTATGCAGCAGTATGCATGACCTGCACAAGTTTTTATGTTAGTAAGACCTCACAAAGATTATCAGATAGAATTAATGAACACTGTGCTGCAATATGCAAAACAGACTTAAAAAATGCTTTAAGTAAACATAGCCTACTATGTCAAGGCTTCTTACAATTTAAGTTCTTTGTACTGGAACAGGTGGGGAAATTCTTTGGGGACTATGGTACTTTGTTACAGTTCCATGAACTGAAACGGCAACTGATTTTAAATGCGGAGAATTTTCCAGGTTTAAATGAGACCTTAAATATAAAATGGCTTTACATTGGCTCAGTTAAACTGAGCAATGATCGCAACATTCATTTACACTAAGCACCTTGTATGTTTCTGTTTGAAATTCACATTTACGTGATAAGTATTGGTTGCCGATTTTTATTACCTCTAGTGTCCTTTAACGACATGCTTTTCCACTCAATTTTTTTTTGACATTAGGAATTCCTTTGCGTTATTGGCTGCTGCGAGTGTTCTAGTTATTCTATTTATTTGACTTCCATACTGTTTTTTTTTTTATTATTTAGTTTTTCTGTTGAAGTTCTTCAAGCAAATAAAGAATGAAAGCACTCAACACTGGTTTGGCTTCCTTCTATGAAGCTCCGCCTGAGAAGTTTTTGTTTATAAGTTTTTTTACGCTTTATTTTGTACTGTTTTTAATATAATATATTAGCATAATTATCAGTGTCATGAAGTATGCTAGACATCTGATTGATACAGTTGATTTTGTTTTCCACAGTTACTATCCTCCCACCCTTGTGTGGCTTTATAATTGTCAAATGAGAATTGCTCCCAAGATCACTTAAGTTTCTTTTCATCTTTAGTTAAATTGTGACAGACATAGGTCTGGGACTCCCTTAATTTATAGAATTCCCTTTTGCCTGATTTCTCAAATATTTCCAGAGTAGAGTTGAGTAGAGGGTTGTCAGTACTCTTCTTAAAAATAGGTCGTCTAGGTAAGATCACAGTGACACCTCTAGAAGAATTTTGGTGGTTTAATTGTAAATTTAACTTCCTAGTAAAAAGTTTTAATTCTAATTCTATCATAACATCAAGCAAATTTATTTAACAAGCGGGTACAAACTTCCACCCTTTAATAAAAAGTTTAAAATAACAAACAGAAATATATTAAAACCATTAAATGAATGAACAATATCCTCTGTGTCACTATGATCGTATCAGCTATGGTGTCATATGCACTAAAAATGTTTAACATTTCCAATTGCCTTTCTTCCATCCCTTCCCCCTCACTGACAGATCCGGTGGGTGGTCTAAAACAAAATTTCATTATGGGTAGCATTATTGTCAGAAAAAATGATATTGTTGCTGGGCCCTCAGATCTTCTTTATGGGAGATAATTATCTTCATAATTTGGGACCTTTTCATCAACTATTGTGATGGGGCTATAAGTATTGAGTGGTTGAAAGGCAAAATTCCCTTTCTCCTGTCTGTCTTGTATACCATTCAGTTTACTGTATTCCAAAGTATTGTGCCTGATGGATAAAGTGTACACCTTCCCATGCGTGTATTCCGCTTCATCCCTCAGAAGCTTCTTATGTTTTTTTCTTAAGGTTCAAATTAAACTGTTGATCAATCTTCCTGAATATATTAATATATTTATTATTGTTGTGTTCAAATAGTAAGTCATTAAAAATGCCATTATTTAAAACACTAATGTCAAACAATTTTTCTTAATCTGAGAATTGTTTCAATTTATAATGAATTTAACTAATTCAAGACTGTGTCTATCAAACATAGTAATAAGTTGATATTATTCACTGCTACCTTGGCATAGTCCATTTGGAAATTTGTAGACCCAAAGGCCTTTAGGTACTCTTTTTAGTTTGATACATTCAGTCAAATATATTATCGACTTGGAGGCTCTGCACCTTATTTGACATTTTTTCAAACTTTGTTAGCATGTTATTGAAAGAACCATTAAATGTCATGGTTCTACTGGTCAAAAGCCCAATTGTTGTGTTAGCCAATAGTTTAAATCAAATTCCTGGCCTATTGCTATCGATCGTTAGGCAGCCCTTCCATTTCAGCTCTGCAAGGAAGGTGTCTTTTCTTTAAGTTGCTGGCTTCCCATCAAACAGTCCGAGTTCCATCCATGACAAGCACTGATCACCTTTGGCCAAAGCTTTTTGTTGCTGCCTCAGCTACTCAAAGTCTTGAAGAGGGACTTTTCAGACTTCACATCCTCAGCCTTTTTCAGTAAATGGAAGAAGTTCTTTCAGAGGTGGGAGCCAAATTAATCCTGCTTAGCAGCATCTGCTAGATGTTTCCAGGACATATTCACTACATGTTTGGGTTTTCTGGGTCTGTTCAGCTGTAGTGAAAGATATCACTAGTCATCTGAAATAGCCTACCAGACAGTGATCAGATGTCAGCTCAGCACCTCTTTTGACATGAATGTCGGCAATTTATCTGACACTGACTACAAAGTCAATCACAGGTAATTTGGCCCAAGGTGCTATAGTACTAAGTACGCTTAAGATTAGCCTTATTCAAATCGTATGATTATTATAGACAATTCAAGACAAGTGCAGAAAACCAATAAGAAATTCCCATTCAGGTTATAATCAAGCAACCTGTTCCTCTTGATCATGCCCCACCCCCCAATATCTCCATCATTCCACATTTGACTGCTACACAGCTGAAGTTTCCAAATAGAATTGCAGAGTCAGTAAGTGATACTCCACTTAATTCACCACTTCTATGGTCTCCAAGAAGGCAGAATACTCTGATTAGCTGTTTATTGCATATGCATAAACAGACATTATTCTTTTTCTGCAATTCACACTCATAATGAGGTATTTCTCTTGTCTGCTAGCAGAAACCCTTAACACTATAGCACCCAGATGAGTACCCATACCCTGATCTGAAAGCGGGATCTCCAGATGGATAATTACAGAGCATGAGACATCATCTCTGGTAAAAAAGCAATTTCTAGAAACTACTTTCTGTTTGGTGGAAAGACAAATACATTTGCTAATACATTTCATCCTTCCTTATACACTCTGGCTCCTTCCTAAATAGTGTGGAGGCTTTCCGTGTCACAAGAGCTTATCCACCTTTAGGGTGTAGTCTATCATACTCTGTCCAATGCTGCTGTTGGCCAAATTACTGACATCACACCTGAACCTTCACCTTACAAGCAGTGAACCTATACTACATTTCAAAAAAATTTTCTGGAAGACCTTTAGTGGCCTGTGAGTCAACTGTTCGCCAGGTACACATATATATATCTATACACACACACACACACACACACACACACACAGACACACACAGACACACACACACACACACACACACACACACACACACACACACACACACACACACACACACACACACACACACACACACACACACACACACAGGAAATAAAAAGTGTACACACCCCTGTTAAAATGCCAGGGTTTTAGGATATAAAAAAATGAGACCACAATAAATCATTTCAAAACTTTTCCCATCTTTAATATGAACTATAGCCTGTACAATTCAATTGAAAAACAAACAAATCTGTTAGGGGAAAATATATAAACAATAAAAAATGTAGAATAAGCTGGTTTCATAAGTGTGCACACCCTTAAACTAACTTTGTTGAAGCACCTTTTGATTTAATTACAGCATTCAGTCTTTTTGGGTAGGAGTCTATCAGCATGGCACATCCTGACTTGGCAATATTTGCCCACTCTTCCTTACAAAAGCGCTCCAAATCTGTCAGATTGTGAGGGCATCTCTTATGCACAGCCCTCTTCAGGTCACCCCACAGATTTTCTATTGGATTTAGGTCTGAGCTCTGGCTGGGCCATTATAAAACTTTATTTTCTTCTAGTGAAGCCATTCTTTTGTTGATTTGGATGTATACTTGGGGTCATTGTTGTGCTGAAAGGTGAAATTCCTCCTCATCTTCAGCTTTCTAGCAGACACCCGTTAAGGTTTTGGGCCAAAAGTGACTGGTATTTGGAACTGTTCAGAATTCCCTCCACCTCGACTAAAGCCCCAGTTCCAGCTAAAGAAAAGCAACCCTAAAGCATGGTACTGCCACCACCATTCTTCACCGTGGGGTCGGTGTTCTTTTGGTGATAAAAGTGTTGTTTTTGTGCCAAATGTACCTTTTGGAATTGTAGCCAAAAATTTCAACCTTGGTCTCATCAGACCATAACACATTCTCCCGCATGCTTTTGGGTGACTTGATGTATTGTTCTGCAAATTTTAGCCGGGCCTGGATGTTTTTCTGTGCAAGAAAAGGCTTCCATCTTTCAACTCTACCGCATAGTCAAGACATATGGAAAATACGGGAGATTCTTGTCACATGTAGTACACAAGTAGTACTTGACAGAAATTCCTGCAGCTCCTTCAATGTTGCTGTAGGTCTCTTGGCAGCCTCCCTGACCAGTTTTGATCTTGTCTTTTCATCAATTTTGGAGGGATGTCCAGTTTTTTGCAACGTCACTGTTGTCCCATATTTTCTCCACTTTTTGATGACCGTCTTCACTGTGTTCCATGGTATATCCAATGCTGTGGAAAGTTTTTTGTACCCTTCGCCTGCCTGATACTTTTCAACAATGAGATCCCTTTTATGCTTTGTAAGCTCTCTGCGAACCATGGCTTTTGCTGTAGCAGGTAACTGAGTAAATGTCAGGAACATCCTACTAGGACAGCTGACCTTTATTTGGGGTTAATCAAAGTCTTTTTAATTGATGGCAAGTGTATTCCCAAGAAGACTGAATGCTGTAATAAAATCAAAACGTGTTTCAACAAAGTATTAGTTTAAGGGTGTGCACACTTATGCAACCAGCTTATTGTAGGTTTATTTTTTATATTTTTTCCCCTAACAGATTTGTTTTTCAATTGAATTGTACAGGCTGTAGGTCACATTAAAAGTGGGAAAAGTTTTAAAATGATTTATTGTGGTCTCATTTTTATATATCACAAAAAACTAGCATTTTAACAGGGGTGTGTACACTTTTTATATCCACTGTGTATGTATATACAGTTTTATATATATATATATATATATATATATATATATATAGAAAGATATATATATATATATATATATATATATATATATATATATATATATATATGGGTCTACTTCATTTCACTGAAAGCTCATTTCACTGAAAACTCATTTCACTGAAATTGATTTTGTTGAAAGTTATATATTGGCTTTTCCCCACTGTAGTGCGATCCTGGAGTTAGTATATAAAGTAAGGGGGTGTGGGGGCATACTTTAAATGTTTAAAACCACAGATATGGATACTTACAAGTCCAATGAATAACTACTTCCAGAAGACAATATATAACCAAACTATATAACCACAATATATATAAAATATCCCCTACATCTGTGATTGCACATTCTCTTGTTGGAGCATAACATTTGAAGAGGAAAAAAAAACAAAGGACCAACACAATGAACCAAGCTCTGTTAACAACTTCTTAATAAGCTGTCCCATGATGTACTACTCTTCAACAGTGGAGGTCCAACTGGTGGAAAAAGCGTGACTTTCAAATCACTGTAAGACTTCTGTTTTTTACTTTCTTATAACAAAAAATGTAGAATTTTAACTGCATTACAGTAGTATGTTCTGCTACATTCTTTGCTGTGGTAAAAGTAACACCACCGCATCTGATATCTGACTAAACTGATCACACCTGGCTCTTCTAAGATGTTTCTATTTACGGTATGCAGCCACTCTCCACGGGAATGAAATTAAGGCTTTGCTCTCTAAAGTGTACACATTTTATACCTAAAAGTACATGACAGTCAGGGAACAAAAATGTTGCAGTATTTTAGTGCACAGCAAGATGGAAAGTAGTTAAGACCATGCATGCATTTTACAAGGCATTAACATTTTTAATTTTTGACTAACTTTATTCTAGTATGAGTTAAAAACTCTAATATAGCTTAGTTGTGTCTCTTAAACCGGACCTACCCCCGGTATTCTCTCTAAACTTTGGAATTTGTACAACTTGTTAAGCATGTAACCACAGTATATACTGTATCTGTAATCTTAATTGTTTACCTTGTAATCTTGTTTTCCTTGGAGCTTTTCTCCCTGGGCCTCCGCTGAAAATAGACATGTATCTAGTCGGACTATCCTGGTCAACAAATGTAAAATAAATAAATAAATACATTTTTATCGGATTTACATCAGGCCTGCCCAGGACGAAACAGAAGATTTTGCTCAAAGAACTCGATGGGCTCATAGCCCTAACATTTCTAAGCTTAAATTAATCTAAGGTTATTCAAATATCTTTATTATCAAAGCTGAGACTGCAGATAACTACATTTCATCAAGTACTTGAAATGGTAAAGTTAAATATTTTATGGAAATCATTGTTTCAGCCACTAACTTTGCATTTTTATAGTCATGACATACAAACCAAAATGAATAACAGGCTGTCCTTAAATACTGACAACATTCTTAGATGGGCATAATGCATACTAGTTTGGCCTGCCATCTAAGTAGAATGCACTGCCATACACAGGGAAGTAAGCATACTCTCAGGAGATGTACAATCCACATTTACACGCAGCACATTTCTAAGCAGCCTTACTTTACATGGACAACAATGGGTATCTGTGTACTAAAAGATACATTTTGAATGATTCCAGATGCTGCAACACTACCAGTTGGAAAAATGGAATTTTTAAGCCTTAGGAATAAATGAAAATACATCTTGAAGAAAGCAAAGATCATAAAGTTCACATTACGCAGAAAGAGGGCAAGTAAAAGAAATAATTTAAAACTCTGCAAACTAGTACATGAAGTAAAACATCATAAACAAGTACACCACACCCTACCAGAAGATACCCCAAAGTCCAACCACATTACAAGCTTTTTGCACACCACCTTGCACAATGGGCTCAATGGAAGCCATGAAGGAAGTGCTGGTTTGAGTGCCTACTGTCCTACTCTTTACTGTAAGCCCTGACATTTTCAGTCAACAAAGTGTGTAAAAAAAAAAAAAAAAAAAAAATTCTCCACTTCCCTATTTTATCACTCCATTTTTTTGTGACCAATGAATAACCACCAGTCCCACATTTTACTATGTGCTGAGCTTCTGTACAACGGATAAGTTCTTTCTTATTTGGTGTATGAGGTACCCATTGCTGGTGTTGGTGTGTCTAAAAATGGATTCATTATCTTCAATTCCAGCAGAGCATTTTTTCTGTGAAAATACCGCAGTCATGGGCACACACTGTGACATCACATGCCCCACTAGTAAAACACTCCTTGCCCGAGTCTTGAGTCACAGTGGCACACTTCTTACAAATCGAGAAAAAAATACTTGACACACACATTGTTCATAAGTAATGCACAAAACACATGCTTGTTCAGCTTATTTAGAACTCCAACAATAGCCACTAGATGAAGAAGGCATCTAAACAGAGGGGAAGGTGGAACAGTAAATGCATCTTCTGAAGATCAAATGGTATAGATTTTTTTAAAATATAACCTCACAGACCCTCCTTTGTGCGTGTATGACTGGGTTGAGAACACTAGGTTGGAAGAATGCAAGAATAGTAATCGGAAAAGCACAGAAAATAGAGTCCAGAAGTACAGAAATAACAAAGGTTGCTGGATACCTGATGCAAAGGTTCAAGCAACAATGGCTGCTGAAGGTGTGAACTGAAACACCAACACAGTACAAATCATCACTTTAAAAGCAAGCACTACAAACAAACATGCCTCTGGTAGTATGGTCTTAGCAGCAGCATTTTCAAACAGGAGTTGAGCTACCTAATTGCAAAAGATATTACAGTAGGCAATCTACTTAGAAAGGGTCTGTTTGGCAACTATTAGCCTTTCCAATCCAAAACAAAAAAATTTAAAAAAGAATGCCTTTCTAAACTCATGCACCCACTTCAAATAACACTTGAGTTTATTGTGCACATCCAGGGTGCGAAGGACCTCTAGCTGTCCCGAACTTTGTGTGCCTACAAGGAAGCAGATAAGTGGAATAGTTCAAAGATAATTCTGTCCAAATTTTCAGCAGAAGAGGTGGGTTTGGTCTAAGAAATACCAGCTTCCTCTGAAAGAGAAAACAAGGTTCCCTACACAAGAGGACATTCAGCTCCAAGATCCTGTAAACAAAGGCTATGTCCACAAAGAAGTGCATGTTCCATGAAATGAATACAGTTTCAGCATTGTTGAACCACCAGGTTCATATGATGAATCTCATAAGGCGCTATATGACCAGCTGTTGGTGAGGTGCAGTCCTGGCTTCCAAAATGTCTTAATGATCACAAACAGCTGACATATGCACTTGGACATGGAATAACTGAGGTTAATATCATAAAATTGAATGAGATATATTAAAACATTCACTGACTGGGTTGGTGCAGAATACCTTTTGACTCCAAAGAAGAACCTCTTGTAATTGGTAGAGTACTCCTGTTGGGTGGAAGGCTTCCTGGCAGCTACAATCACTTCTGACATCCAAACAAGGAGAACAGGTTTGAAAAGAGTGTGAAGACCAAACTAGTGAGGAGAAATAAACCATCACCTCAATCAGCGGGGACCTCTATGGCTAGAAACTGGATTAGCTACATTGCCAGAAAACAGATATCTTGTTTCCTCCCTAATGGATAAGGAAGATACGTTTTGGCATTTCTGCTCTGACTTCTGTCATAAGCCATGGATCAGAGGAAATGGAGGGAAGATTTATAGGAATTTCTCTGTCACGGGATGCAGAACCACCTCCTCATAGGTGGCAAACAGGTTGCTCTCTGGAGTGCCTCACTTCCAGAGGTTGATCTCTGGAGTGCCTCACTTCCAGAGGTTGATCTCTGGAGTGCCTCACTTCCAGAGGTTGATCTCTGGAGTGCCTCACTTCCAGAGGTTGATCTCTGGAGTGCCTCACTTCCAGAGGTTGATCTCTGGAGTGCCTCACTTCCAGAGGTTGATCTCTGGAGTGCCTCACTTCCAGAGGTTGATCTCTGGAGTGCCTCACTTCCAGAGGATGCAAACTACATGTGGCTCCTGATCTGTAGCTTTAACAGAGACAGGGAGGTGGTGCTCAGGACAATATGCAGCATGTTAACTTCACCAGGGATGTCAGCCACTTAAACTATACTGCCTCCTGCCTATGACATGTTGCTAGACAAGCAATTTGTTTGAGTACAAAGGTGACCTCATGTCTCCGTGTTTGTGAATGTAACTAAAGAAAAAAAGGGAAACAGTCAAGAGAGGTTGCAGCAGTATCTTTCTCTCCACAGACTTGCGGGTCAGAACAATAGCATATTAGTTCCAACTGGTTAATGTAGAACAACCTCTTTGAAGGGACTACTTTCCTTGTAATGGGGAATGGTTTAAGTGGGCTCCCTACCACCCAGTAAAGCATCCACTGCATGCACCTAAAGGTTGCTGTGAACTGTATACCACTCCGGGCCAGTTAGCAGGGGCCTAGCACCAGGGGCAGATACATGACTGAGTAGTGACTAATTACTGGCAGGCATCTCAGAATTCACTACAACACTTAACATCCTCAGGTGTGCAAATGGTGTTCTGAAGACTAGTGTCGCCATCAAACAGAGAAGGTGAAGTACTTGAATCTAGACTCTCTGCTACATCTTCATTCAGGCTGTCAAATGCATCACCACCTGGGCACTCTCCATAGACAGGAACATCAAACAATGGAGAGTGTCCAGCACTTTACCAACAAAGGCAACTGTCTGAGGTGAGCATAGAGAAGACTGCTCTCATTTTAATGTCAACACCAGGTGGCTGTAACTATGGGAGGATCCACTTCTGATATGCCAAGGAGTAAATTAACAGAGCAACCATAATGGAGTCTTCTATTAAGAAACCACAAGGAGCTCCTTCTCCTGCAAGGCTTTGAATGTCATAGTCAACACCTCAGTAAATACTGGATGTGGAAGAAAGCAAACAGTAGTACACTGTAAAGAATGTTAGTTCCACCAAAAGTGTAACAAAGCAATCCCTTGTGTGGGCCCCAGTGAATGACTTTTCAGAAGGCATCTATCCTGTCCAGTAACAACATCCACTCACCCTGCAGCTGCAGAGACATGAGACTCCAGACAGTCATAGCCCTGAGGTAAGAGATGTGTTCAATGAAGCCTCTAAGCTCCACGACATGCTGAAAACCTTCCATCCTCTAAAAACTAGCAGACTTTGATAGCATAACTGTAGGCCTTCTGAAGGAATGGCAGCCCTCATGGCCCTGCTAAGTTCTGGGGAAAGTGTCCTGGCCCTTTGTTGAGAAGTACTTAAAAGCTCTAACACATGGACTACAGTAACCACACCGAGAATACACTAGTACTTTACTATCATTCTCCAAGCCTGGGTAAACTCAGAGGACAACCTGCCAAGGTCAGGCCTAGATAATAAACAAGACTGCAACTGTAGGGCTAGCAAGCATGTTCTCCAAGTGGTTTGAACAATATCAAAGAGGCCAAGACTGTGAGATGATTGATAACCTTCTTTGATTTATTCGGGTTCTTCTTGGGGAGCTGGCCTTGAAGTTGAAGAGGTAAAACGGGATAGACTGAAATCACAGAGTTCCCAATGAGAGGAAGTAATACATTCAATTTATCAATGCAATTAATAACAGTCTGGGTATGTAAAGACCTTGCCTTACAGTTAAATACAAGTAACATTCTTCTGTTCTTTAAAAAAACAGAACAGTTTCGGGAGCAGAATCAAGCACTGGTGCCACTGTGCTTTTAAAGTCAGGAAGAGCAAGCTTTGCAGGCATTGGTAGAATGAAACAGGGCTGAAAGTTAGAGAGGGAATCTAAAGTATCACAGTGCTGTTACACAAATACTGTTATTGCTTGGTGTCCGGCACTACTGACATCAGCCTCTTCCCCATGTGCTCCCAATTGCTCCATTATCCTTAGGAGAACTTCACTGGGATGGTGCTTCTCTTTTAAAACAGGAAAGAATTTTCAGCTACTGGGCTTTGAATTGACCCATAAACATGGAAGGATGTAGAAGCAAAAGATGCTATTGTAATACAGAGACAGGGTTTCAAAACAATAAAAATACTCCCTCTGCTTCCAGGTTTAGTGCCCATCATGACTTCAGACTCACTGACAATTCTGGGGCAGTATCAGTATTTGACAAGAATAACATCACTTCAAGCAACTGATTACTCAAGATACCAAATTTGAACTCAGATGTCCAAGTCACCCTAAATAAGATTACAATTTTACAGGTAGCTAAAAAACACTCTCTCTGCCCCTATTGACAGCAGCATCTACTGCAATGCCTTAGATGAAATTCCCAATAATACTAATACTTTTACATTGGAAGACTAACTATCCATCACCAATGGTTAGCTTGTCCAGCTCCTTCTTGACATTTTAAATGGTAATTTCCTTGCACAACTAGATAACCATTTTACCAGAGGCCAAAATACGCTCGACCTTGCCCTCACAAATATGGCCTCTTCTTGCACACCTCTGTGTGTATCATATTTCCTCATTAGATCACAGCATAAGTCGTTGGCCTTTTCCTTTTAAACTAAGTAAACGTTCAATTGCTTGATGATCTAAATAAATCCACTGTACTCCTCTGATAGACACTACTGCTAAAGCCTTTGTCTATACCTCTAACCTCAACTGATAAGGCAGTTCCAGTATCAACAGCAGGTATACTGTCTATGAAATTTAAAAAACAGACCCCTATGGTGGAATATCCATATAAATAAAATAAAAAAACAGACAGAATTTCCCTAATGCTTATAAGAGGTCTCATTTAAGCAAACTAGCAAAGTACTTTAAGGTACTATTAGGAAGCTCCAAGCGGAATAAGAGTTCAAAACAGCGACTAAAAAATCTTTCTCTAGCTATACCAGAAGTTAAGAATGAACACCCAGCAAGGTCCATGGCTAGTCCCCAAAAACACTGCCCACTCTGCTCTGACCTAAGGAAAACAAATTATATCCTAACTGACAAATGTTGTGCAAATTTCACTCCACCCAGAGTTATAACTGTTCCACAGATTCCATAGTCTCAGCCACCTCCTATAATTATTCTGGAATATGTACTCTCAAGCCCTCTCAAAAGTTGATACTACCTCATCCATGGGTCTTGCTATCATACTTGCTTTCCCCAATTCTTGTGCTAGGGCTGGGCACAATGTGGTCTTTTTTTTTTTTTTTTTTTTTTTTTTAAATACTTTTCTCACAGACCAGTGCAAAGAAGGCTACTATAGTTTGTGCAGGGGCTACTATACTGTCTATGAGCAACAATCTAGAATACATTACTTTGATCATTATTTTTTCACTTTCCTTTGCATAAAGGGGTCTGCCTTTCCGAGAGTAAGGTTTTGCTGTCAACAAGTTTTTATGGGTTGTACCTTTAAATAGGTTGGTTTAAAAAGGTTTTACATCTATTGAATTAATGAAAAGGATTGGCTGCCTCATTGTGGTGAAGATATTTAAAGTATGTCTTATTATGTGTCAAATTACTCTGAAGAAGCCTGTTGTAACACGAAGGCGAAAGCGCTTAGTCATTTGGTGTATTTCATTAAACGGTTCTGGTTTTTACCTTGGGGTTGTGAAATTTATTACTTTTTTCAGTTTATGTGGTTTGTGTTTGCCTGTTGGCATTTTCGTGTGCTTCACTAAGGAGTAAGGAAGCATGATTTTATATATATATATATATATATATATATATATATATATATATATATATATATATAGATATATATATAAAGTTATGTACTCACCATAACATTCCATCGAAGTAGTTATACTTCATTTTTCTGCAACCTGTGGGTATTCGGATCCATATCAGATCTGAGCCGGCACCTTTACAAGCATATGCTCAGAGCTCCAAGCTCCTCCCCCTTACCCATAAATTACCACCATCTCCTGCCTTCCCTCAGATCGAGTTTGCCGCAACTCAAACCAATCAGCAACTCAAACTAGAATAAACCACACATGTTAATCACATGAGAAGGTTTGGGGGAAGGAGGGTGGGAAGGTTTCAGAAAAATGAAGTATAACTGTATGAACCAACACCCCTTGGAAATAAAATCCCTCCAGCATAGCGAAAGTTTCAAATTAGCCACAAGAAAATACCTAAAAACAAAGTGGTCTTGCCAATGTAGCCAACCACCCTGAAACCACGATCCTTTCACCTATTTCACCACCTCACTCAATGTATCTCTAACACTATTCCCCTCCCTCTTCTACCTCTTCCCTTCCTCTTCTACCTCTTCCCTTCCTCTATCTCCAATCACTCTTAATTCTTAAAGTCTCAAAACAACCTACCTGTCTAGTCAGTCTCCTATACTCTACCTCCCCTACATCTACTAGCCATTCTTATTTTCCTTTCTTGTTTCCAAACTCCTATACAACTAGATCCTACCCACTTTAAATAAGCATCTGCCTAACTATTAACTCATTTTGCTCTAAGCAGCTTAAATAATATTGTAACTAGTCACATTTTCTTCTGCTAATTGTTTAAAACCTTGTTTGTAACAACTCACATACTTGTCTGCCAATTGTTAATACTCTACAACTGAATTGCCTGAGGAGCTTTTTTTCTCTCCAGATCTCTGCTTGTAAGATCCTATACTATGTTACTAAAATTTGTACAACCAAAAACAAAAGAATCCACAAACAAGCGAAGCAAGGACTTTGAGCCAATACAAGAAATCTTTACCAAGTTGACCTAGGTCAACTTGGTAAAGGTTTCTTGTATTGGCTCCAAGTCCTTGCTTCGCATGTTACTAAAATTTAATAAATTGTTTTCTAGTCCTGCGGAGCTTTTGTTTTCTAGTCCTGAGGAGCATTTCTCCCCGGGTCTCTGATGAAAATGAGCCAAAAGCTCAGCCAGACTAACCCGGTTAACAAATGTAAAATAAAATAAATAAAAATAAAAAATAAATAAACTACTCAGATGGAACGCTATAGCGAGTACATAAATTATTTATCTGAAGTAGTTAACTTAATTTTGTCTGCAACCTCTGGGACAGAGTCCCCAGCTACTGAAACTCCTGGGAGTCCCTCATGGAAAGATATTTCTGAGGACCGCAGAGCCGAAGGATGCTCTCCCTTTGGAGATTAAATCCAACTTGTAATGAGAAATGAAAGTATGTGACATAGCCCAAGTTGCTGCTGCGCAAATGTCATCCAATGATACCCTAGACCAGAAAGCAGCAGACGTTGCCACAGATCTGGTAGAATGAGCTTTAACAGGACCAGGTGGAGACAAGTCTTTGTCTTTGTAAATTTGCAACATACATAGGGCCAGATTCACGAAGGCTTGCACGCTGCCTAAGAGTAGTGTAAGACTCCATGCAGCATTCGCGATCAAGGAACAGCCCAAAGTCCGTGTAAGAGACAAGCTAAAATGGCTCTTACACGGAGTGGACGTGGATAAGCTAATCACCTCACTTGCAGCCGAATAGCATGCAAATGAGGAAGATTAGCGATCCAGGAAGCCCAGAACAGCCCGTGTAAGAGCCGTTTTAGCTGCAGAAATGTACTCAGTTGACAACTGAGTACGTTTCTGAAACAACTGCAATGGAGCCATGTCAGCTCCAAATAAAGGGTGCATATGTGTCAGGCAGCATGCCAATGGCCAAATATGTGGCCATTTGCAAGGTAACCTGATGCAAATATCTTAAAAATATAATTTTTTTTCGGCGAACGGGCTGCGCTGTATAAAACATAAAAACGAAGGTTATAAACCCACAAATGTGGGTTTTATGCAATACATGGAATGTCAATGCAGGGACCAGCAGACCAAAACCAACATGGCCACCGTGTAGTGGTTGCTAAGGGGGGGAAGCGGAGTCTAAGACATGTAACTAAGCATTAGTAGGCAATCTGATGCAAATGAGTGTTAGGATACTGAATTCCATTGTCACATAGCAAATGAGCACAGTCTGAGTAGTGTAAGAGTTACAGAAGGGGGAGGAACAGAGTAGGAGATAGGTGACATCACAGGGGGGAATGGTAGAAAGAAATGCAGTTCATTGGAGGTCAGAGTTACATGACAGATGTCAGACAGATATCATGGAAAGAGGTGTGCCACTAGATAAGCATGAGAAAGTCAAGAAATGGAAGGTGTACACTGTTGCCTACACCCAAGTTTCTTGCTGCGTGCATCGCGTGTGCACACCATGAAGCGCGAGTAAGACAGTGTGTGCGCGTGTAAGGCAGACTGGGCATGTGGGAGCATGTTGGGAGATGTTTAACACTGTTTGCGCGGGTGTGCACGCGTTTTAACCCGAATAAGCAGATTCTGAACCGTGTAAGCATGCATGTGTGCGCGTGTGTAAGCCACTGTGAGCATGTTTCTGCTGGTTTGCACATGGCTCCTCCCTGAGGAAACAGAGAGGAAAAAGGAAGCAACAGATTTAGTAGGAAGCTAGCAGGGAATACTGCTGGAGCTAGCAGGTGAAAACAATTAGAAGCAGGCAATTACACAGGCAGAATAGTAGCCCAGCCCAGCACTTAAAACTCTGCAAACAGCAGTGCAGGATGTTTCTCTCAAGAGACACTGCAAGACAGGAGTTAAGTTATTAGAAGTGAAAACTGAAAAAGCTGAACTCAGAGCAGAAATGTTAGGGGCTGCCATAGCTGTCATAATGAGACATAGGCGACTTGCTGAGGGTGGTGACAATGCAGATGGTGCCAGACAACCCACAGTGAGGAGACGGAGAAGAGTGTACAGGCCCAGGGTCACCTACCACGGGTTACATGAGCTGGAGATAGTAGACTGCTATAGAGTGGACAGAGACCTCCTGCAGCAAATAGTGGAGCTGTGCAGGCCACGCCTCACACACAGAACCAACAGAGGGGAACCCATCCCAGTGGAAACCAAGGTATGTGTTGGCCTAAGAATACTAGATGCAGGTACCTTCCAGAGACCAACTGGTGATATGATGGGGATATCACAGGCATCAGCCTCCAGGGTACTGCATCAGTTCCTGGATGCCATGTCAGCACATGTCGGTGATCATGTATATTTCCCCAATGCCCGTGAGGTATTGGCCAGCAATATGCGTCTCTTCCAGCAAATAGCGGAATACCCTGAGGTAGTGGGTGCAATAGACTGCAAGCACATATGCATCAAATCACCAGCCGGTGAGCGGGGTAGGGCATACATCAACCGCAAGGGCTTCCCCTCCATCAACTGCCAGGTCGTGTGTGATGCCCAGGGCATAATAATGAATGTGTGTGCTGGCTGTCCTGGGAGCTACCATGATTCCCACATCTGGCATTTGACGCAGCTGTACCAGACATTTGCCAATGGGGACATCCCACACGGACACCTAGTGGGGGATGCAGGTTATGCACTGGAGCCGTGGCTGATGACACCCATCAGAAACGCACACACACCTGAACAGGAACGCCATAATGAGGCATACGCACAAACACGTAATGTAATAGAGCGTGTGTTTGGGCTGCTCAAGTCACGGTTCCGGTGTCTGGACACATCTGGTGGAGCCTTGCAGTACACACCAACTACATGTACCCAAATTGTCATGGTATGTGCTATGCTACATAATATGATCTTGCGAAAACAGCTGCAGCAGGACCAGCATAGGGCTGGGCCAAACAGCCCCCCACCATTGCCAAGGCCATCACAGGCAGAGCGTGACTCTGAGGAGGAACAACCTGAGCCTGCCCCAGTAGGCAGAAGGAGGCGTGCCCAGTATGCCCTGGCCTTGGCAAAGAGGCAACGCATAGCACATACACTGGCTCAGTAGGAAACCTGGGAATGATACCCCCTCTGACTCACTCAAATAATAACATGGATGCCTACAATGACATGACCTGCTCACAAACATGTACAGGGAAGTGTAATATGCGCATCCGACAGAGGCAGCCCTGCAGCACCACCTGAGGCATGAATGCCATGTGTTAAGTAATGTAACACCATGTACTATATGCACACCTGAGGACCCTGACTAACATCCCACCCTCACCAAGCATCATGCCACAATATGACAATGAGATGTTCAAGTGCAACAATTGACTGAAGTATCGCAGTTAGTCAAAGGGGATCCAATGTGTGCCAGTCTGGGATGACATGCTGAGCATGACATGATGCTCCACCTGCTAGGACTGGCATGCACCTATCAGTGCAGGCTGTATGGATACTGGCAAAGGCTGTTACCCACAGTGTGCCCTGAATAGGTAAGGCTCAAAACACAAACCCATCTCCATATGTATCAGAAGGGATAAGAATAAGATAAGGGATAAGTCGAAACAGCAAGATGCATGCAGTCTAAACCCACCCAGTATGAAGAATGTTGATATCTGCGCTGTAACAGAAAACTGAGTCAAGGCTCACAACAGCACCCTAACACTACCAGGTTACACCTCATACTGTGCTGTACAGCCTCAAAACATGGAACAAGCTACAAAAGGAAGGTGACTAGCAAGAATTGTCAAGGATAACCACACCCCCATGTTGGTACCACAACAAGAAGCAGCATGGACTAGCCATGGTCAAGTAACAGTGGCTAAAACTGCCCCCCGGTTTATAGCCTGCTACAGACTACTGTCCCAACACCAGGAACTGCACCTGGCCTATGCTGGAATACATGAATATATCAAGTCCTCCAAACCACATTATATTGGGTGACTGAAAATACCCAGACATAGACTGGGAGCATTATACTAGCTCCAACAGTGTAGGACAAAAGTTCATAGAATCCATAAACCAAAAGGCCCAGGAACAACGTACCACTCCCACAAGAGGGGTAAGCATACTGGATGTGATAATCAGCAACATGGGCACTGGATGGCAAGACGAGAAGTGTATTGCTCACTGGTAAAACCAGACCATAGAGTAATCACACTGGATATACAAACCCTGACCACAGTCCCTGGCCAGAAAACCACAGTGGAAAACATGTGTAAAGCAATATTTGCACTCCTCCAAACTGATGTGGAATCCATTAAAGGTCCTATGCAGGTGCAAAATATGGGCCACACCTCAGAATCTGTAATACAGCCATTCCATGAACACTGCCAGGAATGCTTGGATTATGCAATCCTAAATTAAAAGAAGACACAATGCCATACACGCAGGCATCTGGCATGGTGGACACCAGCCATAACCAAACCATGCAAGAGAATGAGGAAGCTACTACATGATAGAGCAAACATAAACAATGAAGTAATCACTGATCAGTAGTATGGCAATAAAATCTGTCCACACATACAATCTACTAAAGCCAGCCACAACAAGTTGAATCTGTGAATCCTGAGGCAATGTTAGACCTGCCCCAAGTACACAGACAACCCCCAACTCCACCCAAGAAATACAAATATATGTGAGCGATGCAACCATCTATCCAAACTGGAGGCTAGAGCTCCCTCAACTCAGTACTCCCAAAACTAGTCAGGAGGAGAAGGTAACCACACACACCACAAACACAGTCCCACATAGACCTATCACAACTGCAAACCAAACACATAAACACAGAAAAATATTCCCGGAGGCACAAATTACAAACACAGCACACCAACAGAGGCCTCTAAAGCAGACACCCAATCAAACAACCTCCAAACATAGCACATGCAACACATAGTACACAAAGCTGGTGTGCCAAACAGTCACAGGCCAGAAGGAGAAAACATGCCTGATACAGTTGTAATAGGTGACTCCATAGTCAGACACACTGCTGTCCCGCACACCAGACTGAACAAGGGAAAGGGTACAGTAAGCTGCCTGTAGGCTGCCACAATACGCCACATAACAGAAGTATGCAGGTCACTCCAAAGCCAGTAGAAATATGATGCAGTCATAGTACATGCTGGTGTGAATGACCTGAGATGTACCTCCCTAGAATACATGAAAAGAAACATAGATGAGCTCTCTGATTATGTAGTCCAGGCC
Organism: Protopterus annectens; assembly: GCF_019279795.1. Classification (NCBI taxonomy): domain Eukaryota; kingdom Metazoa; phylum Chordata; order Ceratodontiformes; family Protopteridae; genus Protopterus; species Protopterus annectens. Next base: position 318,621,668 of record NC_056730.1, on the reverse strand, counting down.
GGTATGACACTCACCGTTTGCAGCATCCTACCCTTACCAAGAATAATGCCACAGTACGAACACGGAATGATCAGTCATAGCAAGTGGCACACTTACTGGTGTCATTCCAAGGGGATCCAATGTCTGTCTGCTTGGGATGTCATGCTTGACAAGCCACGCAGCTGTTCTTGGGAAGGCTTGCACCTGTTACCCCTGGGCGTCTGGATATTGGATACGGCCTTTGCCACCTCCATAGAGCCTTTTGTAGGCAAGGCTGAAAAGACTAACCCACCACCCTAGAAAACATAAGTGGAAAGAAACATAAGGGTAATGCTGACCAATGCCAGATGTGTAAACCCCAATATGCATGCTCCCAAGGCCATCCCCAGTACGGAGAACATCGATGTCTGTGCAGTGACAGAAACCTGCTGCAAGCCTCCTGACAGCACACCAGCACTACCAGGTTATACCACATATCATGTGTCATGGCCCCAAAACCTGGAACAAAACATAAAAGGAGGGTGAGTATCCATATTCAGCACAGACACCCATACTTCCAGGGAACTGACAATGCACAAGGCATTGGAGTCCACCCATGTGCAACTAACTGTAGGCAAGACTGCTATACAGTCTGTAGCATGCTACAGACCACACTCTCACACACAGGAACCCCACCCAGCCATCCTGAAGACACTGGACAGTATGAATGTCCCACCAAATACCACACAAGGTACCACAAATTACCACATAGGTGGTAAACCATTATGTATGGAAGGAGTAATCAGGGACCTAGGGACACAAGTGGACAGTAACCTGTTATGTGACACCCACATTGCCAATGTGGCTAGGAAGACTGTCTACATTTGACACCATATCAGGAAAGGATTCACATCTACGTCAACAGAGGTCATTGTGCCCCTATACTGTTCTCTTATCACACCCATAATCTAGTACAATGCCTCATATGGGATGTACCTTACCTGACACCTGCAGCAGTTAGAAAGACCTCAAAGGTACCTCACCAAGAGGATAAAGGGTCTCAAATATATGTCATATGCTGCCTGGCTGTAGACACCCCAGCTGAATGCAGTCACATACTGCCTACACAGAGGCATTGCATGCCTGTTGTAGAAGGCCATGCCCAACACAGGAGTAATGGACATGCTCCACCCCAGAAAACTCAAAGCCATCGGAGCTGTGAGAGTGAAAGATGTCAACCTCAACAAATAATGACATAGGATGTGCTGGTGGGACAGATACATAATCCAGAGGCTCCCCACACCCTGGACCAGAATCCCACTCCATGTTAGGCAGAGCCCCTCACTGACACTCTTCAACAGGAATCTTGCCAAGTGGATGGATGATTGTAGAGTTACACTGGGGGTCTTCACTGTGTCATGTCCAGACAGAGGCACAGCAAAGCAAATCATAAATGGCCATAATATTCACATAGCAAGGGGTGGCAAAAGCCACACACACTCTGGCTAGGCTAACAAATGCCCTAGGGAGGATAGCCTAGTATGAACCTATAAACTTATGAAGATACAAATTGTACAGGACACTAAGGATAATCCCAAGGCTTTCACAACTGATGGTAGGAACTGAGTTGGGAATTCACAGATATGCTCTGAATCACACAAATATCACAAACACACACACATATTGCCAACATACATCCTGACAGGTGCAGTGCAAACACCCCCCCCCTCCCAGAATGCAGAATATCTATCCCAGCAGACTGCTGGCCCCCTGACATTGCAGATGCTGAGGTAACAGCCAGCATCTACAAAGCAAAACACACAACAGCAATGGTATGAGATGGTGTCCTGGGCTGAGTGCAACATGGACTCCAAGATGACAGGAATGCCAAATCACACTACTGCTCAATGTCAGCCTTACCACAGAATATGTACCCAAAGAGCAGTGTACAACAACAGTGGTCCTTCTCAACAAAGGTGTTGCCTGAATGGATACTGAAAACTACTACCCCAGAATCCTGAGAAGCTCGGTCTGCACAGCTATGGAAAGGATCAGCATGTACCACAGACAAAGATATTGGGGACCTACTGACACCGGACCCTACCCAGTGTGGCTTTAAGTGCAGATCCTGCCCCTAAACATGTTTGATTCAATTGAAACAGTCATTAAGGTCATTGATGAGGGCAATGTGGTCCACACAGCGTAGCTGGACCTTGCAAAGGCTTCTATACAATACCCTACGTGTTCATTATAGATAAGCTCACCAGCTTAAATATAAACCCCTATATGTCAGTAGAGGGGTTGCAAACCAGACCAAGGACAGAACAGACATGGTCAGACATGCTGCAGCCATATCAGACTACAAACCAGATATAACTAGCATCCCACAAGGCTTAGTCCTGGGATCTCCCTCGTCTGGTATATATGTCCCATAGGTACAGGCAAACATGGAAGGACTGTGTCTGAACATGTTTGCAGAGGACTACAAACTGCTCACCACATATGATCCACCAGCTGACACAAGCATCCCACAAAAGGCCCACATAGAAACAGACAACTGGTGCTATAGCCATGTCAGCAAGCTAATTGCAGTAAAGTGTATAGTCAACCCCCATGGATATACAGTAAGTGCCCACCAATTACCACATAGGTGTTAACCCATTATGTAGTTAACATGTAATGAGAGACCTGGGGACACAAGGTGATAGATATCCTGCATTGGACAAACATGTGCTGTAGTGTTTACAGAAACATACCATATACCCACCTAATCATGAAGGTTGTCAGATCTAGATAAGGGGAGGTCATTGTGGCTCTGCAGTCATCCTTCATCAGCGGTACAATTGACTACAATAGCCCCTGTGGGATGTACCTCAGCAGACACCTCCATCAACCGTAAAGTCCCCAACAGTACCTCACCAGGAGTATCAAAGAGCTTGCACAGATGCCATGTGTTGCTGGCATTAATAAACATGCTGCACCTTGTACAATCTGAATGGCAGTGAGCTATGCACATGAGACCTGAACTCCAGCACTGACTTACATAGGACAAGCTGTACTGCATGATCCATAACACAGAAGCCACCCCCACCCATGAGTGAACTCCCAGTACAGGCTACCCATAGAATCACTTATCAATTTTCCTCAATAGGAATCTTGATGAGTGGATGGGAGATGGTAGCTTTATCCTGGGTATCACTGTCATGTCACAGGTAGACAGAGGCACAGTATACTAACCATGACATATGTCATGGCAAACTCCACTTACAATGTGTGTTGAAAGACAAACACACTCTCCAACTAGCATTAGACATGGACTAGGGCACATCGCTAGTGTTTGCAAATGTACACCTATGTTGTGGAATACACTACCAATGTTGGAGAAGCCTGGTTTAAGTAGTTCATATCTGAACAGAATGCAACATGGTCAGATGTACACAACTGGCCTCTAACCAGGCTGTTGTGCTCACTATCGAAATGTAAAGCAGTGATAGCACTAAAGCCCAGGATACTGTCCACCACAGTCAAAGTACTACCAGTACACTATACAGTACTACAGTGTTAAGTCAGTGTGAAAGGGTGTTGACAACTGTATGCAAAGTATCCCATGCAAACACTGCAGGCACAGTATAATCCTGTTGTGTTCACACACAAAGCAGTTGTACAGTAACTACACAACATGACACACAACACACAACCATAAACGGGTGATATTTGTTGAAGTTCACACTCATCCACAAATGTGGTGGGCTGCAGAGTCCAACATATGGAATGCTCACACTGGGCATGCTCACACACTTTGATAAATGAGACATATGTCAGACAACATGCCATGGGAAGGCTGAACTGGGCATGCTCACACACTTAGGCCAAATCTCAGTTTAGCAGTTGGACACACATATCTGGTATTTTTACGTGTTATTCCAGGAACCAACCACATTACAGCAGTCTGCCCAGTGCATACAGTTAAATGACTACAGAGACATCCGTGATATAGTGGATCCCTCCCATATGCAAACATCTTCCACAGATGCACAAGTTGTTCATAGAAACAGGGAATGCTATGGCAATAAAGATGTGCAAACAGTCTATCAGCAACAAATAATGTGCATTTGACAATTAAACATATGGGTGTAGAGGTCAACACTAGGCTGTTTGCCCTAGGGAATGACAGCTTAGCCAGAGTGTGCTTGGCGTCTGCCTCCCCACAGGATGCACATTCCCCTTTCTAAACACCGATTATGTCAGCACCCTATAAGTACAGCAGGAGAAAAGAAACCTCCCAGTAATGCGAATAGCGCGCTCTGCTAATGCGTCCGTCACAAGTGTCATAACATAGTTAGGTAGGGGTTTGAATCCTGCAAATGCTCAGTGTGTGTGTGTGTGTGTGTGTGTGTGTGTGTGTGTGTGTGTGTGTGCATGTGTGTGAGTGGGGCTGGTGTGTGTGTAAGTCTGTGGGAGAGAAATGTCCCTTTTGGCAACTGGGAAAACACACTACAGGATGCACATTCCCCTTTCTAAACACCGATGATGTCAGCACTCTACAAGTATAGCAGGAGAAGGGAAACCTCCCAGTAATGCGAATAGCACACTCTGCTAATGCATGTTTGGCTGAGGGGGGTTAGTGTGTGTGCAATTGTGTGTGAGGGAAATGTCCCTTTTGGCAACTAGGAGTACAGACTACAGGATGCACATTTCCCTTTCTAAACACTGATGATGTCAGCACCCTATAAGTACAGCAAGAGAAGGGAAACCTCCCAGTAATGCGAATAGCACACACTGCTAATGTGTCCGTCTCGAGTGTCATAACATAGTCAGATAGGGGTTTGAATCCTGCAATTGGCAAGTGTGTGTTTTTGGCTGAGGGGGGTTAGTGTGTGTGAGGAAAATGTCCCTTTTGGCAACTAGGTGAACAGACTACAGGATGCACATTTCCCTTTCTAAACACTGATGATGTCAGCACCCTATAAGTACAGCAAGAGAAGAGAAACCTCCCAGTAATGCGAATAGCACACTCTGCTAATGTGACCGTCTCGAGTGTCATAACATAGTCAGATAGGGGTTTGAATCCTGCAATTGGCAAGTGTGTATTTTTGGCTGAGGGGGGTTAGTGTGTGTGAGGGAAATGTCCCTTTTGGCAACTAGGTGAACAGACTACAGGATGCACATTTCCCTTTCTAAACACTGTTCAGCTGAAGGCCATGGCTCTGGCACAAGTTGTCTGTTTCTATGATGCCCCTTTGGAAGATGCTTGTGTTGGCTGGAGAGCCGATTATGATGGCCAGTTCGCAGTCATCTGCATATTTGGTCAGCCACAGTCCGTCCGTGTTGGCCTGTACCTCCAATAAATATATACCAAACAAGAGAGGTCCCAGGACTGAGCCTTGTGGGACACAACTCGTAACTGGTTTGGAGTCTGGCATGGCTCCAGCAATTCTAACCATGTGGGTTCTGTCCTTGAGCCACTGTGCAATCCATCTAGTGACATAGGGGCTTATATTTAAGCTGGTGAGCTTCTCTAGAATGCCCAAGTGGGGTATTGTTGTGAAGGCTTTTGCGAGGTCCAGGTAGGCTGTGTGAACCACCTTCCCCTCGTCAATGGCCTTGGTGACTGTTTCAAAGAAATCAACCAGGTTAAACCTGGTAGTGCTGGTGTGCTCTCAGTAGCCCTGAACCAGGCATCTGTTACTGCACAGATATCGATGTTCTCCATGCCAAGGAGAGTTTCGGGTGCATGCATCTGGAGGTTTGGACTTCTAGCATTGGGTAGCATTACTCTTAGTTTCTTATCCCTTGTGATACCTATGAAGGTGGGTTTGTCATTTGAGCCTTGCCTAACATAGGCACTATGGGGGTAGCAAGAGCCTTTGCCAATATCTGAAACCCCAGGAGTGACAGGTGCAGGCCGTCCCTAGCGAAGCAGGTAGTTCAACAGAAGATGAATATGTGAAGGTGTAGTGCCTGTGATTAGTTAGTAGCATATATGACTGCTCACGTGGACACATGCCAGGTAAGTCATATGCACTGTGTCACAGGCAATGTACATGTGAACAGGACAAACAGTGACATCCTGTCAAGTGGGACATGGACATACATATAGTAAGCTATGTAGAGGGCACTAGGAGTCCACAGAAGCTCTATAACTATGCATTGCAGGTGTGATCAGTATTCCAGGGTAATTGCAAGCAAACATGCATGCAAACAAAGCTACAGTAAACAGGGCTGCATGTAGTCCATTGTACAACAAACAAGCTGTACAACTTCCAGTAGGTAACACTGCAAATATGCAGGCACTATGCACATGTACATGGAAATACACGGGTCAGATGGCTAGGGTCCAGTCAGCGCACACAAGTGTACAGACCATGTACTGTCAGGATGTACAATAACTGGATGGAAACCCATGTGCTCATACCTGCAGTAATACACATGTCAAATAACAGACACCGAGCCTTCACTCAGTGGTTCCATACTTAGTAGGATGTATGTTACCTGGCCTGCCACCACAGTATCCCTGACATATATGGGGACTCTCCCTCCTGTGACAGTTAGGTTTGTGTGTTGGGGCTGTCTAGCATGGTATGAGATGTGAGCATGCAGTGCTAGGGTGCTCCTGTGTGTCCTGTACCAGTCGTGTAGTACTGCACACATCACCATCCTCAAACATCTGCATTGCAGAGTCCAGTGTGGGCAACGTGCCACTTGCAATTTACATGTCCATAATTGCGTATTACTACATTCATTACCTTATCCCCTGTGCTACCTATGTATGTAGCCTTCTGTTGACATCATTACCACCAGTATGCCAACATGTGCAGATGATACACTATGGTACTTACCATGGGTGTAGACAACAGTACATGACAATCACACACTTATTGCATCAGGCATGCTGTGATATACCCACAATTAATTCAGCACACAGTACTGTTAACAACATGATACTATTACTACACATCTATGTGGTCACCCTGTGCATCAGCAACATGTTAACCTGTACCTGCACAGTTGTTACAGACTGCAGGAGGTGGCACAGTTTCATCATATGCACAGGGTGTGAACTTGGTATGCCTGAGTCAGCCACCGATACCACCGATTGACATGTATGTGTACGTGTGTTGGTGAGGGACAGCAGTAGAAGGTGGGGCAAAGTTGATGCAGTGTGTGCGTGTATGCGGTAGCCCTAGGTGTTGTCAATTTGCATGTGTGTATGGATGCACACAGTTCCACCTCATGGCTGCCATATACTGGTGTTTGTGGACAGCCACAGACTGTACCTGCCAGGTCATACAGATCAGTATCTCTGGCCACGGACACGGTACCTGTGCCTTGCAGGGGTGCTACAGACTGTATCTGGTACCAACCCAGACTGGGTACTGTCATCAGAAGCAGGTGTTTGTTGACTGGACACAGATCCCTGTCGGGCCTGGCCAGAGCCACGTGCACGTGGTCTCCTGGGGCGGTCTGATGACAGCACAGACCCAGCATTGCTGGGGCTGCTGCTGGCACTATGGGGGCGGCCACGGCCCTGTTGTCGTCCGCGATGACTGCCAGCTGCTGCTGTTGCTGGCATAAGGCCACGTTGACGCCTCAACCGCCCACCATCGCCCTGGCTCATGGACATGTAGTTGTGGAACCGGTCTAATATGTCCCCACAACATCTGTCTATGACATCGGTGAAATCACGGATGGCAGCCGTAATGTCACACATACTGTCAGTCATGGCTGTGCGACATGCTTTCAGCTCCCTCAGACCCTGTCTGGTGTACCGTTCCATACGTGACTGTGCCTGCATGACAGCCCGAAACATAGCTGAGGTTGTAAGACCTCTGTGGGCACGTCTGACAGGGGCAGTACGCCCATGGATGCTCCCACGAGAACCCCTGGACATCTGTCTGTGTGGTACCATCTCTGGGCCATGCCCATGGCTGCTGTGTGGGGAGGCATGTGCCACAGATACCACATTACCCTGGTCAATGCCCACTGTATGCTGTCCATCGCCTAGGGACATTGGTGACAAAGGGTGTATTGGCAGGATAACTGTGCGCATTGATGGGGTCGACAGCTGTGTACTGTCAATCGGCTGACCAATGGCGGACCCTGGCATACCTTCCTGTGCCATTACACAGATGTCATCATTATCAGTACCCACGGCACCTGATTCAGGTTCCCTGCTACATGACACCAGAGCAGCACCAGAACCTGTGGGAGGGAAACAGGAAACACAGTTTACAATGTCTACACATTACCAGTGATGCACACATGCACACATGCACAGGGGCACATGGGCACACGGGCACACATGCACGCATGCACACAGTTTCACACAATTGTACAGTACTCTGTATGCGTGATATCAACACACAGACAGACACACCTACATGCATACAAAGAGCACTACTAAGTGAGCCAAATAGTACTATTACTTTTAAAACTATTACAGGAATTGTTAATACACACTCACCAGCATGGATAGGCTGCATTGCTGTTATACCAGAGGAACCTGCAGACGCGAAGAAACTAATGTCAGTGGGCACAACTGTGCCATTGTTACTGAGTATGATACAGGTCAGTAGTACAACAGTAGCCTTTCACAGGTCAGCTGCTAATATTGAGGATATCACACTTGCACATTAAATACTATGGTGACAGCTACAAACCAAGGACACACCTCACACATGCATTAACTACCAGTGTACATAACAGTCAGCTATACATATGGCATATTACCTGCACGTTCACGGTCTTGCTGCTGCGTGGCTCCAGCCTCCATCATAATGCATGTCTGCTGCTGTTGATGTTGCTGCTGGCGGACTGGAGCCACTACACTCATGAGTAGTCCCTCCAGTCTGGTGAGTGGGGGATGTGTAGCCACCCCACCAACTGGGGCGATCTGTTGCCTGTGGATATCCGACACACGCTGACGGACATGTCTGATTAAATCACTGCAGTGATTTCGTACCTGCTCATATGTCCTATTATGCATGCCTATGTCATTTACCCGACGGACAAGGTCTTGCCACAGTGCAGCCCTCTCCTGCTGATTCTGGCAGGAAAAAGAGTATTGCATAATCCCGCACCAGGCTCTGGTGTATCTCCTCATCCTCAGCTGTGGAGTAAGTGGGATTCCGCGGGTGGGCCATGTACCTGAGAAAGAAAATAACCTGATATCAGCAATATATGTCAGCAGAATTTGGCACACATACTACACATGCTACTCAACTGTTATGATACAACATATCTCGCATATATAGCATCTGTCTGTCTATTGGTGGATACACATGTAAATGGCCAGGTATCAGTGCTCAGCCAGCAACTGTGCAACAGTACATGGCACACTCCATACGACATACTACCAATCCCCAGCAGTCAGAATACTGATTCAGGTCAAGAGCACCTCCTCACTCTGGGGGTTTGTATCTAGGTACTGTATGGCCTACATCATCAACTACTGTGAGCTGACCACACACCGATTGCCCTGGATATACATATCCCACCTCCACCACCAGCACAAACGACTATAGTGAATAACATTACAGATGCAAACTTTACACTTTGTAACAGTGACATGGTATCCTTTCAGCCCACTGGGCCAGTGGCAGATACAACCTACAATGCTGACCCCTACACAATTGCTTTCTACAGACATCTCTGAGAATGCATGGATCATGCAATCCCATATATGACCAAGACACTCTCCACAAAGGGACAGCATCCTGTCTGGTGGACCCCAGCCATAGACAGATTGTATTACAAAAGATGGAAGCTACTGCAAGACAGAGCATAATTCCGTAAAGGGAGGGCATGTCTGAGCAGCACTAGTAAGGATCTATTTTCCATCATACAAACATCCATGGGCAACTTTGAGAGGGAAATCAAGAGGGACACTACAGATAACCAGAAGGCCTTCTTCAGTTATGTTAGCAACCTGGTCAGGATCCATCCTCTATGCCCATAGTTAGTACACAACAACAATTATTTCACTGACACCACAGATATTGACAACATTGTGGCAGACAGGTTCAGTGCAGGTGTCACCCGCCTCTCCCCAAAATAAGACATAGTTATCCCAGCTGACTGTAACCTCCCTGTCATCACAGATGTCCAGGTGAGAGCCACCCTCAGGACAGCAGAATACACAACATGAATGGGACCTGATGGTATCCCCAGTTGCATGCTACATAAACTGTGACAGGAGCTAAACACACATATAGAAGTTCTATGTAACACTAGCCTGACTACAGGATATGTACCTGTACACTGGCGCACAGCAGCAGTGGTTCCACTCCATGAAGAAGGCACCTCAACATACCAATACAATACAACACAATACATTACATTACAATACAATACTATACAATATGCTATTGCCCCTGGGACTACAGCAGCGTACTGTTCTGCTACCCTGACCATTGTGACACATGTGTTGTGATGGTACCTGTTGCTGTCACACAGTTACACAGGGTGACTCATATGGCATATTACCTATCTGACTAACATTCAGCAGGGGTAGGTGTGACATGTACTCATGGGGAGTCTTGCTTCTTAACACTATGTGGTTTATTGCAGGGTATGTCTTATCTGTGGGTAGGTACTTTTACCTCCACATGTGCACTCTATTGCAGTGGCACGGACGACACACAGCAGTCATTTAGGTTGTGGATGGTGTGAGGTGTTACTATGGTTGTTGGACATCTGTCATGGGTGTGACTTACATATGTATATCCGGGAGTGGTAACCTCTGTGTGGGTAGTATATGTGTACTCTGTGGTGTTGTCAGTCACTGTGCATTGGTAATGTGTTTGAGTGCATTGTCACAGTGTTGTACATGTCACTGTGTCCTTCTCCACATCTGTAGCTGTCATGCGAGGTCCATACCATGGCATCCATTATGTGGTGTGGAGGGGTACATCGACCTACATGTCCATAGCTAACACACCATGTTCGCTGACACATACCATGTGCAGGTATTCCAGGGATAGTGTGCCACTGTGAATATCATTGGGGCCACTATTGTACACATTTATGACCCTGTTCACCCCTGACACATGCGGTGGTGGGCAGCCAATCACATATCTGGTGGTTACTGGTGTAGGTGATTTGGAATGTGGTATGGTACTCCGGTTTTGACTCTGGTGTTCACTCCATGCCTTTGTCACCAGGCACCTGTTGCAATACATCTGTACACATGTGCCTCACTCAGAATTTATATACATCTCTCTCTCTCTCTATATATATGTGTATATATATATATATATATATATATATATATATATGTATATATACACACATATATATATATATGTCTGTATACATATACACATATATATATTGATGTACATATATTGCTATAGATGTGGAGAGGGGGGGGGACACAGAGGGGGTGAGAGTGACAGAGGGGGTGGGACAGGGTGTGTTGAAGGTCGTCATATACAGTCAAACCTGTACATAGTCAGATCTGTCTGTCCATGTATATGTATCTACATGTATCTATATCTGTATGTGTGCATTACATATATATGTTTGTACAATATTCTATCTACATCTGTCTATGTATTCCTACATCTCTGTCTCTATGTATGTATACATATATGCATATCATATATATATATATATATATATATATATATATATATATATATATATACACACACACATACATATGTTGACATACATATGTATCCATATGATAGACAGGTATATCAACATGCTTGTCTACCATACTGTATACACACACTAACATACTGCTAAACATACATAACTGTGAAACCTGCTTTGTACATTTCACTACAACCTACAGTCAACCTACATTGATATGTGCACATAGATGCTCTCACATACAAATGTATGTACAGCCTTCACTGATAGTTGCTGTATGTCCCCTGCCCTTTACACATCTTCATATACATATGGATACAGACCAATGACACATATGAAGGGTTCACAGTATGTAGACCTTTATAGTATTGCTTTACATTACCTGCGTTTGTCACAGCTGCTTGTGTTGCCGTCTGGTTCTCTGTCCTGCTGCTTCACTTCCCAGCTGTCAGCTTTCAGGTGGCTGTTGCTGAACAATTTGTTTGTGTCTGCTTAACTGCAATTTTCTCTGTCTCTGTCTCTGTCTCTCTCTCTCTCTCTGTCTGTCTCTCACATCCTTCTCAGGGTGCAATGAAAGTATTGCATGTGTGGACTGGGAGTACAGCATACTTTTGTAGGTATCTGCATATGCCCATGTGATGTCCTCTGCACCAATTGTTAGCCAGCATTTGCTAATTGCATGCAGCCAGTTGTGTACTGATTGCAGTTCTCACTGTGATTTCAGAACAGTGCTATAAAAAGGTATGTGAGATAGGCGTAGCCCTTTCAGATTTTAAGGGCGGGGACCATGCTGTTATGCTGTGGACAATGTTCTGTGAGTGTAAAGGTTGGTATCTCTCTCATATTTCCAGGTGTGTTGTAGATTAACATTCCTCCATTCATTTCTCCAGTTTCCTGTACTAACTGTGTATGTACACTGACACCTACAACTACTACTACTGTTAATGTGTGTGTGTGTGTGTGCTTTCCTTTCACTTTTGCTTGCACTTTGTTGCTAAGGCTTCAATATTTGCCCTTTACAGTCACTACCTCTATGCCTGCTAGGTGTCCTGACTGTAGTGTGCTGCTGTAGCTTTCCTATGTTCCATGTACATTCACACCTTGGAATGCTTGCTATATCTGCTAGGGTGTTACAGCATGCAGTGTGGTCTGGCCATGATGTGGGCCTTGACATCTATTAGGGTATTTGAGTATGCTGCTGAGCAGGCCCCAGAGACTTTCAGGTTCATCTGTTATCTGCCTCATGGAATGGTACATATCAGTGGGATACACCCATTAAAATGTCTGGTATGCTGCAGTTGTGACTGTGGGTTAGCATGAGCATATGTATTACTACACTTTTTCTGCCATGAAGTGGTGACTACTTTCAGGACTCCATAGTTACCATTGCATGTGTTACACCTTTCTGCCTACTGTTTGTACATTTCACATGGAGTCTGTGGGGCATCCCTGTAAGTCATTCACTGTTGCTATGTCTAGGCTCTTAACTATTCAAATATGGTGGTGTCAGACCCGTCATGTGTACAGATATTTGCAGGTTGCCCACATTTCTGCCTCATATTTTGGTCAATATCTCATGCACACCTTTTTCTGGCAAATCACTCTGGGCTCAAGTCAGAATATGGTGACAAACATTCAGGTTTCAGACTTCATACCCTTCCAAACATCCCACAAAATGCAGACCCTGTTACTCTCTGACCTGTCTGCGTTTGTTGTAACATTATTTGTAATGTGTCCCTGGTTTTGGGCCTTTGCTCCACATATTTTATTACTTGGTCCAGCTGTGTTCCTGTAAGAGGTTGTGGGGTATGGGCAGTGATTATCCTGCTGTGAGTATGTGTGTGGCTTGCAAGGTGCTATAGTGACATTATTACCTACTAGCTACCAACTAGCATGGCTGTTTCTGTTCACACACTACTATTATGGAAATCCACTAGTTTTGATAGTAATTCTAAATGGCATGCTTTGTGTACTACACATCTATATTCCCTTTACATTCATTCCTACTATTACATGATATATTTATTTTAGCACAATGTTCTTGTGTAAGAGTCATGGCTTAGTGGTAAGTCATGCAGACTGCTGTTTCCAAGGTCCTGGGTTCGGGACTGCCAGTGGGATTTTATTTTGCTTCTGAACTGACTACAAGACCTGTCAATCAAAGTGACTAAGGCACTTTTAAGCAGTTCTAACCGGGCTAGCGCTGGTTTGTGCGGAGCTCACGCATGCGCACTGGCGGTTAGCTCCGCGCACACCCGCTTACAACCGCTTAAACGTGCTTATTCTTGCGCAAACCCGCGCTATTTTCTTTGAAAGAAAAGAAAATGGGGAGACAGGAAAGTGGTTAAAAAGGGGTCACAAAGAGGGTAAGACAGTAGGGAAACAAGCTTGGGATGTGCAGGAGGGATGTAGGTAAGGCCCATAGCTGCCCATTTCTTCATCAGCAACAGCTGTGCATATGAATGTAATTTCGTGTGACATTTGAAACCTTCCACCCCTGAGAGAGAGGTGTCAGTACAACAATAATACTTGTTGTACAGCCAATTGTAATTGATAGGTTCCATGTCCAGCAGACATGTGTGCGGAATGGGCAGCTATGTATGGGGCATAATTTTTTTGTGGGTACAGAGTGCCCTTTTTTTTTTTTTTTTTTTTTCAGGTGAGAGTGGTATGTCAGGTGAAGGAAGTCGGTACAGCTGGGGAGGTAGGTTGGGTAGGTAAACAGACAAGACAAACAAGACGCATACAGGGGCGGTGTATGACACATGTGGGGGGGTTTACACAATTGACGGGGACGGAGGTTTGGATATCCAGAGCCCATGAGCCCACAGATAGCAACAGTGGAACTGATATCCCCACCCATAGGCAGTTGCCACTGTTCCTTCACTGCCCAGGACGGGGCTGTGCTGTGGGCTGTGTAGGCGGGGCAACAGGCATGCCCGTTAGTTGCGCCACCCGTGCCTCGAGCTGGCGTAGGGGCTCGAGAACAGTGTCCCGAATCTCCCTACGCACCACAGTCCAGACGCTACGGAGGGTGAGTGGTGGTTCTCCTCCAGCCACACTTGCAGGGGGGGGCGAGCCCCATCCCCTGCAGCGCTTCCACCCGCAGGTGGCACAGGGCCACCAGAGGAGGGTCCGGACTTGGCACTAGTGCCAGGTGCACTCGCCAGCTGAGGTGGGTCCGCTGGAACCCGCCTTCCCTGTCGTCCTATGTTTTGCATTATGTCATGACAGTTTGGGTTAGTGACATATAATACCATTCACAATTAGTTGTAACAACATGCATTAGTATTCCCATTAACCAAACACCCAGATATTCACACCATTGAACAGCGTGCATAACACATGCATAATTTGAACAGAAATACACAGTCCAACAACATGCAGGGTTAATTGATGGCAACAGGCCATCAGGTGTGGATGTATGAACAGGGCAGATGCATCAACGGACATGCAAATATATATGACCCAACAGGACAAACGTCCAGGAGTGTTATTTGTGATTGCACATACCATTTTCACGTGGAATGGGTTATATGTGGTTATAGGGTGGGGTAAAGAAAGTAATATTAACACCTTCGAATAACAATACATATGCTGTACATTTCTAATAGCTAGTTATATACACACTACTGTTCTAACTACAGTTTCCTATATGATAACTATTTCAACTTGGTGATAGGACTGTTACTGCAACATCAATGTACATTTTATGGTTCTTCATACACATTCATATCTAGCTTTGTTCAGCTACATCATCCTGCTACATTTGCTTTATATAGCTGTAGACAAGTGTGGATGTTTGGTATATCAGACAATCATCCTATCTGCACATTGCAGACTGAGAGCAACATATCCAGATTTTGGGATACACATTCCAGATGCAGCAACACTTCGAACAGATTTCGCCGTTTGGTTTTGAATCTCACATGCATTTCATTCTGTCTTGACTGCAGTATACTTTATTCAGGGGTTATTACTACTGTATTGCTGGATTCATGACACTTTCTCACACTCTCTCACTTGCTTTCATTTTTCTATTCAGGATAGTACTTACTTCTAGGCTTTATTGACATGTTTTACTTGTAGTTATTACAATCCTTTCCAGCAGTCTCACTTCTGTCATGTTTCAGTATTTCCACAGGGATATATTTCACACATGTGATTTCATCATCTTCTGCAGCTATACTTTTCAGCCTGCTGCAGGTTGTGTACTATTTTCTTACAGGCAAGGCATTTTTATTTCAGAATATATGTCAGACAGTTTCATTTTTCGGTTTAACTTACAGGCTGAACCAGACTTTTGTAATCAAGCAATACTTGCATACCCTTTCACACTGTTACTTGCAGATTTTATTCCTTACTGACTACACTGCACTCTTTTGCTGACTGTCATACTTTTATATTTCTTTACAGTTACTGGTAGTGGATTACTGACCTGCCTGGTGGAGCAACCGCACCAGCATATCGCCATAGGCTCTGCGGTTCGCAGAACGGACACCTGCAGCTGTAATATAAATGAAGTAATATTGGAATACACATCTCCATAATATAAGCTAGTTTAATTTCCAACATACATAATTAAATGTTACTTACTCAGTAGTGGGGCGTTGGGTGTTTGCCAGGCCTCCTGGATCCAAAGGTTCAGTTGGTCCTGCTTGCATCTCTTCAGGTCCGCATGGTGGTGACGGACCTGCTCACCAGTCCTTGGAATCCCTGTGGCAATGGTGAGATCATGAGCCAACCGGTCCCACGCCTCGGCCCTGTATGCTCCCCAGAGGACCTGGCCCTGCATGAGCTGGGCCTCATGATTATGGACTAGGAGCCAGACAATGTACCTGGACTCATTAACACCCCACCTCTGTGCTCGAAAGCAACTACCCTCTCCTACTCGATCATTCTGCCTGCAGGTCAGTTCTACAATCGTTTATGCTGTGTATTCCCGCCTATGGGGCTTATATAGTCCATTTTTCCCGCACATATCTGTGATTGGCCATTTTGGAATTGTATCAACTTCAGTAAACCTGCATTGTCATGCTCCAGTTTGTATTCATTCCTATATATTAGCTATTATTGCATTTCTAGGTACTGCTGTCATAGCTTAGTGGTTTGGTACCTTGACTATGGTGTATAGTATCCTGGGTTCGAACCTGGCCACTGCTTTTTATTTTTCATGACTGTCTAGACATGCTGAGGGGTGTGTCTGTGTAAAGGCAGTTTTGATACGGCTTGCTCAACGTTGCCTGTCGAGCAGCTCCGCGCAAATGGGGTACACTGCTTTAAGCCTCATTTGGCTATCGGCACGCATATTACACTCAGCTCAGTTAGGGGCACATAGATTTAGCGTGTTAGACCACTGCTCAGCTATGGGCACTCATTTTGCACCAGTTAAACCACTGCTCATCTACGGGCAGATGCACTCACTCTGTTAAACTGTAGCTCAGCTATGAGCACATCTGGCATTTTTTATTCTTTTGTTACCTCACATTTCTTCAATATAAATGGGCTATTTCATTACATTTTACATAAATTGTGGTTTTATGTGTACATATTTGTCAGGGACTTGTTTCCTGCTTATTTTGCAAAAACAAAATTGGTGTTGTAAGGGCTCGAACCATGACTGCCTGCTCTTCAGCCAACATCTCTACCGCTACGCTATTGCTTCCTGGCTTATTTTGCATATTTAGTTCTTATATGCTTTCCCACTGACTGCTAAATGTAGCTGCGCTATGGGCATGCCCGCGCAAACGAGCACACTCACGGTTAAACATCTTTACAATTTAAAAAAAATATATAACATGTTCATTTATATATTTTATGTTCATAGTCTGTGGGGGCATGTGTTGTGTTGTGTTTATTCACATTTCCGTGGACTCTGTTGTGGGTGTTTACTTTGGGCACTTTTACACTTCTGGGGGTGTGTCCGCTTGCAGGGCTCAGCCTACGGACATGCCCCTACTGTCTTACACGGACCGTGTTAGACTTAGGTGTGATTCAGCATGCTCTCATGAATATGCAGAGCATGCTGACATCACTCCGTTTAACTGCAGACTCCGTGTAAGAGTTATAACTCTTACACGGAGGCTTTGTGAATCCTTGCCATAGTGCAATCCATCTAGCTAAGGAAACTTTGGAGATGGCCTTACCCAAAAATGGCTTGGAAAAGGACACAAATAACTGGTCAAACTTATGAAGGGCTTTGTTCTGCGTAAATAAAAATGAAGTTGTCTATAAACATCTAGTAAATGCAGTTTATATTCACCCTTGTTCTGAAAATTTGGGAAGAAAACGGGCAGGTTAATTGTTTGATTAATGTTTGATTCAGAAGCCACTTTTGGTAAGAAAGATGGGTTTGTATGGAGAGAAACCCTGTCCTTGTGAAAGATCAAGTAAGGGGGCACTTCCGACAAGGCTTGAAGCTCAGAAACCCTCCTAGCTGAAGTAATGGCCACTAGGAAGCTGTCTTCCAGGATAAGAACTTCAAATCTGCTGATGCTGCAAGTTCAAAGGGGGAGCAACTAAGGCCTGCAGAACCAAGGTAAGGTCCCAAGGAGGAACAGGGTTCTTAACTG
Source organism: Protopterus annectens (assembly GCF_019279795.1). Taxonomy (NCBI): domain Eukaryota; kingdom Metazoa; phylum Chordata; order Ceratodontiformes; family Protopteridae; genus Protopterus; species Protopterus annectens. The sequence goes on along the minus strand of NC_056730.1, from coordinate 318,603,540 downwards.
AAGGATGTAAAAGAAAGGTGCCTTTAAGAAAAGCCTTACATAATCTAGAAGACACCAGGGCATTCCTGTTTTCGCAGACATGGAATTTTGAAATAGCTGCCAGGTGCACTTTCACAGTGGAAGAACTGGCCCCTTGCTGAAAAATGCTGGCTAAGAAATCCAGTACCGCAGAGACAGGGGCCGTAAAAGGATCCAGCTTTCTCTGAGAAGCCCAAATAGAAAATCATTTCCATTTACTATGGTAAATCTTCCTAGTGGAGGACTTCTGAGCTGCCACTAGAATAGATTTCACTGAAGAAATAAGACCCGGAGGCCTGACAATCAAGGGAACTGGAGCAACCAAGCTGTCAGGTTGAGGCTGTCTGGGTAGAAACCTTGGAATGAGTGGTAATGGGGAATAAGCGTACAGTAGCCTGGGAGGCCAAGCATGGACTACAGCGTCTCTAGGGGGGGTCGCCTGGTGAGGGAATCAGAGCGAAGAACTCATTGCACTTTGTGTTAGAAGGAGATGCGAAGAGATCACAGCAAGGCTGTCACCAGGCAAGGAAGATCTCCTCTGCTATTGACCGTTTCAGAGACCACTCATATGGCATTAGAATAGCCCGACTCAGTCTGTCCACTAAGATGTTGGAGTGTCCCAGGATGTGTGTTGCAATTAGAAAACGAGTGGTGGAGATCGCCCACTCCCAAACTCTCATGGCCTCATGACACAGAGAGTAAGACCTGGTTCCTCTGTTTGTTGATGTACCAGACAACCAACATGTTGTCTGACTGAATTGCAATAGACCCCGGAGAAAGAACAGTGTGGAACGCCTACAATGCTAAAAGCACTGCTCTCATCTCCATAACACTGATGTGCAATCTGGTCTCTATCTGGGACCACATGCCTTGGACTGTCCTCCCCAGATAATGACCCCCCACCCGAGCTGGGAGGTGTTTGTGGTCACTGTGGTTTGGGTTGTGGTTGGAATAAATGGGCGTCCCTCTGCAATGTCCGGAGACTAGACCCACCAGAGAAGTGACGCCCTGCAGGCTTTGCAGATTTGAATTGGGTATTCCATGGGGAGAGCTAGCCAAGACCACTGTACGGCTAGAGTCCATTGTAGAACACGCATGTGAAGACGTGCACAGGGGAGGATAGAAATTGCTGCAGCCATAGAGTCCACGGCTCTGAGAACGTCCACCACCTTCGTTAACCTGGGACCAAGAATTATTGATACATGAGCCCTTAGACTCTGGACCCTGTCTGGAGTTAGAAAGACTTTCAGTTGAAGAGTGTCCAGCAGTGCCCCAATAAAGTCCAAGATTTGTACTGGATTCAAGAGGGACTTGGGAACATTGACCGTAATCCCTAACAGGTCTGCAAGATGAAGGAAGGAGTCTCTGGCTTGGCAAAGAAGAAGCTTGGTGGAAGCAGCAAGGAGCCAATCGTCTAGGTAAGGGAATACCTGAATTCCCCTGAAGCCTCAGGTGTGCCGCCATGACTGCCATTACCTTGGTAAACACCCATGGGGCTGTGGCGAGAACAAAGGGTAGGGCTCGGAACAGGAAATGACTGGCTCCCAACCAGAAGCAAAGGAATCTCCTGAAGCTTCTGTAAATCCTGATATGGTGGTATGTGTCCTGGAGGTCTATCAAGCACATCCAGTCGCATTCTCGAAGATAAGGTAAAATGGACTGTAGGGTGACCATCCGGAATTTCTGTTTGGCATCAGCCAGGTTTAAGGTCCAAAATGGATCTGAGGTCCCACGTCTTTTTTGGCACTAAAAAGAACCTGGAGTAAACGCCTGACCCGGACTGATCGGGGAAGGGGGGGGGGGCAGTTCGATGGCTCATTTTTGAAGCAGCTTGGAAACCTCCAATGCTGCCATCTCCCTTTGAGCGGGTGGAACATCTGGGAGGTGATTTGATTGGACAGGAGGGGTAATAAACAGGATGGAGTATACTTTGGATATTATTTGAAGCACCCAACAATCTGCAGTTATGGACTCCCATGCCATTGGGTGCAATGATAATCTTCCCCAGACTGCCTCCAGAGTAGGACTGTCGGGCAACCCCCCAGGGCTGCTGTGTGGACCTGTCCGAGAAGGGCTCCCTAGACCCAAAGTTCCTAGAACCCCTCTGCCTCTAGGATGGCATCTGTCATGTACCCCTCTGCCTCTAGGGGACGAGTTGTCTGGAGAGTCCCGGGAAAACTGCGGTTTCCGGAACCACATCTTCTTTTGCCCTCTCCGATTCCTGGAAAAGGATCTTTGAGGACTGGAGAAGCAGATAAAGTCTTCCTGTCTTTTTCACACTGGACAAGGGTGTCACGTATGGTCTTCCCAAAAAGAGAAGAACCATCAAAGGGAGCATTCATAAAAGATGCCTTGAAGGGGACCGCAAACTGACACAGTCTGAGCCAAGCGTGTCACCTCATAGCTACGCCAGTTCCAGCCGCCCTAGGTGCTCATTCCGTAGCATGAGAAAGAAGGTGCATGGACATGTTTGATACTGATTTCAGAGTTGACATTTTCGCAGAGAACAGAAGCTTGTCCTCCTGCGACAAAGACTCTGGGGGTGGCTCAGCTAATTCCATGGCAAGGTCTCGCTGCAGTCGTATAACGTGTGCCAAGTAGTTCAGCCCTCTGATGGAAAATGTCACTGAAGAATACACTCGCTTCCCAAATCGATCCACTGTCCTGGACTCCTTATCCGGAGGGTGGACCGAGGAACTTTGAGCCAGTTCCCTCTTGGTGACTGCTGCAACCACCATAGCATTCACAGGGGATCCCTTATACCATGGCTGTCTGTCTGAGGGTGGGGATAGAATTTTGTCCGGGCACTTAGGTATTGGCTCTATGGTGTCAGGCTCCTTCCATGCCCGTGTGGTGATAAGATCCACTAAGGGATAAGATCCACTAAGGGATCCCCGCCGGCAGGGGATACCCAGGATGTAGATGGGCCCATGCCAAAAGCCACCAGGAACACTGATTCATCTGTAGAAGGTTTTGGGGCTGAACAACCTCCCCTCTGGCAGAGGATCTCCATGATGTCTCCAAAGGAGACATCCTCGGGAGGTGACCTCGAGGAACCTTCTCCATCTAAATTAGTGTCTTATGTAAGGGACTCAGGAGAGTCCAGGTGCCTCCTATTGCATGTGTGCTTACAATGAACCTCTTCACTGGGACTCTCTGAAGAGGGCTCATGAGCCGCGGGGAGTTCCTCCAGGGGAACCGCCTGGGGGTACTCTAGCACGGGCTGTCCCTGAGACAAGCTGAAGGGAGTGAGTCTGGGCAGAATCCAAGGAAATAGGCTGGGGTCTCGATTCTTGGGAGAGAACCCTCTCCACCACATTGAATGCCGATGGGGAGAACACCTCCTTAGAGCCTAACAAGGAGGAAGCCCTCCCCGTGTCCGCCATGAGGATTGGGGCCGAGGTGATTGTAGCCAGAGCTCCAAAGGAACGGTTCGGATCCGACAAGGTCAGAGCTGAAGACACATCCATCCCCTCGGGTCCGACTCCCCGTCCTCGGCCCCAAAAGCTGCTCGAATCTGAGCTGGTCAGATCCAAGGAACTCAAGGTAATCACTGGAGTCAAGGTTGGAGAAAAGTACAGTTGTGTACACTTACCATAAATGTAGATGTTAGAGTGTATTCACTGTTGCAGTCATTACATTTGGGTAATCTGCTGGCAGGTTGCCCTCAGTCAACCTCAATAACAATGTCTTGGGGTCCTGCGTCTGTTGTTGCCTCCTCTTCCATGACGTCAGGTCGTCAGGGGTATAAAACATGCAGCCGACGCCATTTTAATCAGTTTTTCTTGCCCCAGATACCGGGTGCCATATATATATATAAAACTGTAAATATATAAATGCACTTTAAAAAACATAGAATTTACTTTCAACTAAATGCAAATACACCACAAAGGCTTTTGAGTATAGTGAAGGAAAGAAAAGGTATAGAAATGGGGCTGGCGCGTTGGTAATCCGGACTGCAACCGTGAATACACTCGAACATCTACATTTATGGTAAGTGTACACAACTGTACTATGTTCTTCGTGTTTCACTGTTGCAGTCATTACATTTGGTTAGAATCCCAAAGCTATGGATAGCAGGATGTAACTAAACAGCATTAGGAGCAGCTATAAGGCCCTGCAGGACTGCAGTGGCAAAGCCTGCCCTGGATTTAGAGAAGAGAGGTAAATGATACTGCTTTGTGAACGTATGAACTGAGCTCCAAGTAGCAGCTTCTAGAATGTCTCTGGTAGGTACCCCTCTGAGAAAAGCTGCTGAAGTAGAGGCAGCCCTGGTGGAATGGGATCCGTTTCCCCTTGGGCACAGGTTTACCATAGTGCAAGTAGCAGAAACAAATGCAATGACTTATCCATTTAAAAATAGTCTTCTTTGATATTGCCTTCCCCTCTGATCCTGCAGTAAATACTACCAGTAGTTGCTCAGACTTTCTTAGAGATTTTGTTCTGTTTAAGTAGAATCTTAGTGGTCTGTGTACATCCAATGGATGCAGAATCCGCTCCCCCTTGTTCTGCGGATTTGGGAAAAAAGTTGGCAGGTGAATGGTCTGGTTAAGAGCCACAATGGATACCACCTTAGGCATAAAAGAAGGATTGGTCCTGAGGGCCACCCTGTCCGGGTAAAAAACAATGAAAGGCTCCACTGCCATGAGAGCCCGTAGTTCGGAAACCCTTCTGGCTGAAGTGAATGCCAAAAGAAAAGCTATCTTCCAAGAAATAAATTTTATATCAGCGGTAGCTGCTGTTTTAAAATGTGGTAGGATGAGTATTTCCAGCACAAAATTGAGGTCCCATGCAGGAGTTGGTGCTCTCCTGGGAGGCCTTAAAATTTTGGCCCCTCTGAGATACTGTTTTAGTAGTGGATGAGAAAAGAGGGGAGGCTATGTGTTGTAATGAGCCGAGATGGCAGATGCATGGATTTTTATTGAAGAAAAAGAGAGACCCTTGTCAAGCATCTCAGTTAAGTATTGTAAAATCTGAGGAATATTGGGCTTTGCTGTGTCTATTCCTTGTGCTTGGTTCCAAGCACAGAATCTCTTCCATTTGTCAGCATAAGATTTTCTAGTACTAGGCCTTCTGGCTTCCAAAATGACATCCATCACAGGTTAACTGAGAGGTGTGGTTTGAATAATTAGTTGATTAGCCATGCTTCAAGATTCAGAGTTTGGAGCAGAGTGTGCAGAATTTGATACTTCTGCTGAGACAATAGATGAGGTGTTTGAGGCAAGTACCACGGAGGAAGGTGTGACATATTTCTTAGAAGCGGGTACCGTGAGGACAGTCCGGAGCAATTGGAATCATTTTTGTTTTTTCCTGTCTGACTTTTTGTAAGACCTTGGAGAGTAGAGGCAGAGGGGAAAGGTATAGACTGATAGGTTTTTCCAACTGAAGGATAGAGCATCAACTTTCCATGCTTTTTTGTGATGAGTTCTTGTGCAGAATTTGTCCAACTAATAGATCTATTTGCCTCTCCCCAAAACTATGTCTGGGCTTCCCCATTTCTGTGTCAACATGCTGAAGATTTGTGGATCCAGTTTCCATTCGTGCGGGTCCATAAGATTTCTGCTTAGGTCGTCTGACAGAGTATTTTGTTTTCCTGGCAGGAATTGAGTTTGAAGATGTATTTGGTAAGTCAAGGCTGTGTTCCACAAGGCCATGGCTAGTCTGCAAAGGGGGTATGAATGGGTACCCCCCTGCTTGTTTATGTACCACATTACTGTGATGTTGTCCGTCTTTATCAGTAGTTGTCCTGGATGAAGTAAGTCATTGAAGGCTGTCAGAGCATTCTGAACAGCTAGCATTTCTTTCTGGTTGATATGTAGATGCATTTGGTTTGGGCTCCAATTGCCCTGAATGCATCTCCCTGCCAAGTGGCCCCCCCCAAACAGTCTGATACGTCTGTAGTTAGGGTTTGGGTGGCAGGGGGTAGAGTGAATGACAGTCACTTGTTTTGGTGACATGTCTCTGCCCACCAAAGAAACTCCTGCTGTAGGCAGGGAATGACAGGAATCATTGTTTCCAGGCTGTGACAATGTTGACTCCATAAGCTTTTAGGGTACCACTGAAGTTTCCTCATATGCAGTCTCGCATATGGAATCAGTAGAATGCAGTATGCCATGAACCCCAAAGCCTGCAAAATTTGTTTTGCAGATAGCTGGGCTTTTGTTGCCATTTGTTTGAAGTATGCTGTCAATTGCATTTGTTTGTCTAACGTGAGGTAAGCCATTTGGGCAGTTGTATTCAAGCTTGCACCCAGGAACGTAATTATTTGAGAGGGTACCAGTTGTGATTTATTTTCATTTATGGTGTACCCTAGACATGCTAGAAGACTTTTTACAAATGCCAGATGTTGAAGAATAGTGTCCTTGTCTTCTGCCTGAATGAGACAATTGTTCAGATAAGGATAAATTTGAGTGTTTCTTTGTCTGCAGAATGCAATTACTGGTGCCAGGCACTTTGTAAAGACCTTGGGCGCAGTAGATAAGCCAAAGGGCAGTGCAGAGAATTGGTAATGCAAAAATACCTGCTTTGAAGCGGAGGTACCTTCTGCAAGATTCCCTTATTGGGATATGCAGGTATGCCTCTTTTAAGCCTAGAGTTACCAATCTGGCATTCTTGCCTAGCATAGGCAGGAGCTGTTGCAAAGTCAGGATTTTAATTTTGGAAGGTACAGGAACGTGTTCAGAGTTGATAAGTCCAGTATTGGACACCATGATTTATCTTTTCTGGGTACCAAGAAAAGTCTTGAATAAAATCCTTGTCCTTTTTCCTTTTCTGGTACCAGCTAAATAGCCCCCATAGCCATGAGGGACTTGACTTGTTTCTGGGCCTCTGCCCACTGGTTTTGTGGCAGATCTGGCCACCCGTTTAGAAATGGCAAAGTATGGAAATGAAATCTGTACCCCTGGGATACTATGTTTAATACCCACTTGTCCTGGGTAATTAACTGCCAATGTTGAGCATGAAGTGCTAATTTCCCCTCCAAGGGGGCTGCCAAAAGATAAGTGCTTGGTGAAGGTAGAGGGAAGTCATTGAGACTGCTTACTGTAGGGTTGTGCTTTGTGACCTCCAGATTTGGTAGTGGAGGCACCCCATTGTTTTGACCTGTAAGATCCCTGTGATTGGTATCTGGAGCCTTTTGAGTGCCTGGGCTTGCCCTGAGTGGCTCTGTTGGACACAGGAAAGGACCAATTCTTAGTAGACCAGTGCCTACTGAATCTGGGTGGCTGCACTTGCAAAAAGTCTTTTACAGTTTGCATAGATTTAGCTTTGTCTTCCATTTTCTTTAAAACCACTTCTGCCTTATTACCAAACAGAGTGTCACACTGTAAAGGGGCATCCAACAATTTAGCTTTAACATAATCAGGCAGACTTTGCTCCTTGAGCCAGGCATGCCTTCTAATCATAGATCCAGTTATGGCGGCCCCGCAAGAGGCCTCCAAGGAATCAAAACCACATTGCAAAGTATGCTTTCCAACTTGTTCTGCTGAATGCAATAAATCCTGTAACTCTATTTTCCACACAATCAGAAATCAACATCATTTTCTGTTTCAGTAAGCCCATAACATGCTGTTGATATTTAGGCATATGAAATTGGCAGCTTAAAGCCCTGACTGCCAAGGTTACATACGTATAAACCTTCTTACCCCATATATTCAGCGCCCTAGAATCTCTAACAGAAGGGGTAGGACTTTTGGCTGTAGAAGCCTTAACACCCTTGGGACCCTGAGAAATAGTCTCAGGATCAGCAGCAGGATTTTTGAAAAGAAATTTGTGGCAGTCAGGAACTCTGTAACATCTGTCTGGCTTACTAGGAGCAGGTAATCAGGAGCCATGCTTGATTCAGAGAACACATCAACGATGTCTAATACAGGAGGTATTGCCAAAGGTCAATGCTGAGGAAGGAGAAGGAAATCCCTAAGCCTCTTTTCTGACTCAGAGAAGTCCTGACTCTCCCAGTGAAAATATTCCGTTAAAGTATGCAAAGTCTCTCAAAAAGAGAGATTCTCAGGAGGAGATGCAGATGGGATGGATTCCTCTGCATCAGAATCCTCATAAGGTGGAATAGATAATTCCTGATCAGAAGAGGAATCAGAAGAAATGGAAACCTGATCTGAAGATTCATAATCAGTGCCTTGCCTAGGCCTCTTACCGGGGGGAGAGGGGGTTGGGAACCCCTCATCAAGGTAATTAAATCCTCAGCCATTTTGATCATTTGTTTTTTAGGCATAGGGGCCTGAGCACGTGGCTCATGATTCGTGTTTTTTAGACACAGAAGTTGTTTTTGACCTTGTGTTTGTTGATGCCGTTGGTTTAATATAAAAATGTTGAGGCCTGAAAACACCCTCAGAAGCCGGTGCCTGCTCAGCAGCTCCGGACCCATCCAAGGGAGAGACATCCGCGGGTTCAATACTTTGCAAATTTCGCAGCATAACAGACTCCGAATGGGTCTTGGTAAAGGCCTGCGACTCAAAGGTAGTGGGTTATCAGGGGCTGCGAAAGAGCTTCACTGAGTACCGGCGTCTTTTTCCTTGGGTTTTTTGTGAACTCCGGTAGTCGGATTACTAACCAACAACATTTCAGGGAAGTTAAATTTTGAACCAAAATATCTGGAAGCAAAAATATACAGACGCTTAATAGTGAGTTGGTTAAATTTAGCACAAAACCGACAGCAAGGCATATTGTGATCAGGGCCTAGGCAAGGAATACAGTACAAATGAAAATCCTTATGAGGTATTTGCTTCCCACAAGTAATGTAATTAATATCTTTTACTGACATCGGTAAGGAGCAAGAAAAACTTTCCCCAATGGGTTACTTAGCTTTAGTTTGAAGACTTTGATTTTGAAACTCGAAAACGAAAATTTCAGGTGTCGACCGACCTGCACTTGCGAACTGCTTCTGCTTCAGGCACCGCGCGGCAAGAAAGACTAATTAAAATGGCGTTGGCTGCATGTTTTATACCCCTGATGACCTGACGTAATGAAAGAGGAGACAGCAACTGATGCAGGACCCAAGATTTTGTTATTCAGGCGACTGAGGGCAACCTGCCAGCAGATTACCCAAATGTAATGACTGCAACAGTGAAACACGAAGAAGATCCATCGGCGCCTAATCCCCAGCTCCGAAGATCCTTGGATCCATAAACTCTGAGACCGCAGGCCTGATTGGGGAAGGAGAATTCAGATGAAAGAATGGCATATAGGTCCCCCCTCCAAAGGGAGAGGGGCCTGGCAAGACTCCCATCCGGATTTCGGTCCAAATAAATCTCCTCATCTTACTGTCCATATCCATTTCAGAAAGAGTCGAGTTCGGGTAAGTGACCGAATCAGATATGTCTAGTCGCTGTGAGGATCTGAAGGAAGGCCTCGGCTCCGTAGGCTCTGTCGGCACGGGGGAGACATCTGGGGATGTGGAGCCAAGGAGACAGGTCTCAAGACCCTGGAAGGTGGGCTAGGGAAGGACTCCCGATCTGGAGACCTTTTACGGGGCCTATCCCCTTTCTTCTGTCTGTCTCTCCCTCTGTCTGCATCCTTATGTTTCTTGTCTCTCCCTTTGGCATTCCCTTCAGCAGGTCTAGCGGGAGGGTGAGTCCCAGCCTGAGGGGATGGTTGGGCGGGAGTTGAAGAAGCCGAGGCTGAAGTATCCAAAGTGGAAGCTGAAAGCAGGCCTTTTGCCACCAGTTTGGCCTTCCTATCTTTCAGGGTCCTCGGATGAAACCCTGCGCAAACACTACATTGCCCAGATAAATGAGCTACGCCCAGGCAAACAACACACAGTGTGACCATCCGCTGGTGAAAGCTTATGGCCACACTCTACGCATTTTATAAAAGTCGGTTTTGTCTGTTCAGACATTTCACCACAATAAAAAACACACCTAACAAACCCGAACACACTACTGACCATGCACACACTATAGGGAAGGGAAGGGCCTACACAGCGACTACCTCACAAACTATAATTTTTTTTTTTTTGTAATAACTAATGGATGAACAAGCGTTAGGGGAGGAAAAGGGAACTAAATGAGAAACTCTCTCAACACACAAAAACCCCAGAAGCACTTATAATAACCCTAAAGCTCAGAGCTACAGAGATCACGATGCTGATGCACGAAGTGGCAAACGAGATCTGGGGGAAGGCAGAAGATGGTGGTGTGTTATGGGTAAGGGGGAGGAGCTCGGAGCAGATGCTTGCAAAGTTGCCAGCTCGTATTCGATATGGATCCGAATACTCACAGGTTGCAGACAAAATGAAATTAACTACTTCACATATATATATATATATATATATATATATATATATATATATATATATAAATAAATAAATAAATAATCAAGCCAATCCAGTGATCCAGAACTCATATAGTAAAATAAACAGGAGCCAAAATAATAGCGAGAAAAAAGAAATTATGTTATTTACTGTAAGTTCAAAATGAACAGTGGTGATAGCAGCATCACCAAACACAGACTGGTTTCTCCCCCTGGTGTCCTTAGTGCTACACTTTCATTTCTTCTTTCTCGCTATTATTTCGGCTCCCGTTTATTTTACTATGTGCTTTATTGAGTGCTGGATCATTGGATTGGCTTGATTGTGTTGGTATGGTCCATGCACCGAGCTGGCTACGGTCACCTTGGTTTTGGTGCAGATATATATATAAATGTAGATATAGATTTTATATATATATATATATATATATATATATATATATATATATATATATATATATATATATATATATATATATGTATATATATATATATATATATATGCATATATATATATATATATATATATATATATATATAGATATATATATAGATATATATATATAGATATATATATATATATATATATATATAATGATAGGTAAAATATACATATATATCTATATATATACATATATATCTATATATATCTATCTATATATATACATATATATCTATATATATCTATATAGATATATATAGATATATATATATATATATATATATATATATAGATATATATATATATATATATATCTATATATATATATATATATATATATATATATATTCAATTATATATATAAATATGTGTCTATATATCTATATCTGTATATCTATCTATATCTATATCTGTATATATATATATATATATATATATATATATATCTATATATATATATATATCTATATATATATCTATATATATATCTTAATATATATATCTATATAAATATATGTATCTATATATATATATATATATATATATATATATATATATATATATATACATATATATATATATATGTATATATATATCTATATATATCTATATGGTTACCTATCATTTCA